>NW_005187693.1:411354-412756 GCF_000239375.1 Pundamilia nyererei | reverse complement strand
TTTTTTTTTTTTTTTTTTACTCAGAAGTACCACTGCAGGACTTGGTTGTGCATTAGCAACAAAAAGTTTCATTTGAGCCTGAGAGGGTTAAATAAACTGTAATTTGTTCAGTAAAAATCTAAGACGAGTCACTTTCTTGTTTTTATTCCATCAGAGTTGCATCAGTCATCGCTGAAGCATGAGCTCGTGCATTTTATCAGCTGACTCTGTTCAGAGCAGCTGCTGTGTCACTGCATGATGACCAAACACTGATTTTCCATGAATACTGATGTTTGAGTTTTGATAAACCCGGCGCTGACGGTGCAGGGCTGTAGTGCTTTGCAGACTGTAGGAGTGGTTATCACAGCCTGTAACTGTCACACAGCTGTAAGTGCAGTACAACCACTTGAAAGTTTCTCTGAGTGGACAAATTTGTTCCATTAGACGGTACCCTACAAACCACATCTGATGTTGCTATAGCAACCATTGCCTTCCTGTTACATTCTGAGAAGTTCGTCATGGGCGTCAGTCTAATGCGAAGTCTATTATTAACTACTGAACAGCAGCTGGACGTCCCTCTCAGTGTTGCCCTTTGATATGAGTTTCTTTTTGTCTTCTTCTCTGCTCGCGATGGCGTCCGTCATACGGCGCCACGTTTTGTTTGTTTTTTTTGTTTTGTTTTTTTTAAATACGTACCATCAAATATTTTTGAGAGCCCGCTAAGTGCACCAAGCACCATCCATTAGCTTGAAAGGCCCATGCCGACACCAGCGTCTGCAGCGTGCAGAGCAGCACAAACGAAAAAGGTTCTCCCAAATTAGGGGGAGGAACACAAAACGTGCTCCTCGTTCCTGACAGGTCTGTGGACTGGCGTGGAAAGCTTTCAGCCTCTCGGTTTTTGTTGGGGAAAGATCGATCGTACTGCGCGCCTTTTTTGTGTTTCTGCTTTTTGTAATTTCGAAATGAAAAGGTTCTTTTTTTTTTTTTATTTCCCCCATTCAACAATTCAGTCTTCAAAGATAAAGATTTTTCTGCTCTGAAATATATATATTTTAAATCAATATTTCTCTCATCTCTCTCACTCAGGATGAGGGTAAAGAAGCTACCCATGATCCTCGCCCTCCACCTAAAGCGCTTTAAATACATGGACCAGCTGCACCGCTACACCAAACTGTCCTATCGCGTTGTCTTCCCCCTGGAGCTCCGCCTCTTCAACACGTCCGGGGACGCAACCAACCCGGATCGTTTGTACGACCTGGTGGCTGTCGTCGTGCACTGTGGCAGGTAGAGTTTATTGTTTTATTTCACTTTAATTTTTTGTCTTGAACTTGATGTGAATGTTTGCAGCTGCATGAGTGGAAGACGTGCAGTAGAGCACAAACTAGTCTAGTTTGTGTTGTATGGTTAAAAATGAGCAGATCAA
>NW_005187693.1:406596-410571 GCF_000239375.1 Pundamilia nyererei | reverse complement strand
AGACAGACAACCATTCACACTCACATTCACACCTATGGGCAATTTAGATTGATCAATTAACTAACCAACTAACTGCATGTCTTTGGGAGTACCTGGGGCTAACCCACGCAAACATGGGGAGAACATGCAAAATCCACACAGAAAGACCTCAGCCTGAACTCAGGACCTTCCTGCTGCGCGGCAACTGTGTTAACCACCGTGCAGTTCATTACGCCAAATTTTAAAAGACCGAGATGTCGACCATGGAAACGGTTATCTCAAGGCTTCAAAACACGACTTCAAACACGGATGGATGTCATTATGGTAGCTGTGGTGTGGTCAATCACGTTAAATGCACTTGGTAGTATTACGGTAGTGTTACATGTCAGATGTTACAATGTAAAACATTTATAATTTGTACTACCCACATCAGCTTTATCGACTGTATGTACCTGATCTAATGTGTTGAGGCTTGGGTTTTCTGTTAACAGCAAAATTTAATTAACACTTCACCTCCAGGGGGCAGCATATCAGTAGATGTTTTCACATAACGCACTGCTATTTAATTTGAGATATTCTTTCTCTCAAGAAGCTTTATGTTATGCTTGAAGCTGCCACTGCATAAAAATCAGCTACCTGGTTAAATGAAGGTAACTTTATTTAACCAAGTAACTCATTGCGCCATCTTGTGGTTGAAATTGGCGTTACCCCAAAGTCCAGCCTAGTTGATCTTCAGTCGATATCTTTGCAACACAGTACACAGATATTTTTGTGTTGAGTCACAGCTGCTGTTTACTCACATTTTTATGATAGTTTTAATTGACTTTGGAGTTTTTTAACAGTTTTAAATTTTACAGAAAGTTCTTTTAAACCTTCAATTATGCACTAAATAAAAGGATATGGAAATATGTTTGGAAACATCTGGTTTTAAGTAATTTGTCTCTTGATTCTGTTTCAGAGGACATAGAGGGAATATTCCTAAAATTATTTGGTTTTTTTTTTAATTAGAAAAAACTTTGCTCATTAACTCATTCATCAGATATTTATTGGATAAAGATATAAAGAGGAAATAAGTCCATGTGTCCCTGTAAACACTGCATTGCTGCGGTTCGCCTCGGGCCGCTCGTTGTTTGAATCGGTGTCCATTGGCTCGCTAAGTCCGGTCGGCCGATGAGTTGACGTCAGCTGATGTGTAAGCGAGCATGTGCGAGTCATTAGTCACTCGACTATGTTCCTCCTGCAGATGAGATGTAATCTAACACTGGAGCTTTCCTCAGGAGGACAGACGTCATGGATAAACACAAAGACTGTCTCGTGCTGTGCTGCGTGTGGATGTGAACATCTTTCTAACAGCAGCGTCGGTTCATCACCAATGTTTTGGTCTCTTGACAACGTGAAACAACAAAAAACAGCAAAACATTTTCACAATAAATGATTTTTTTTTCCAGTTTTTAAAAAATAATCCATCTCTGACTTTGCGAAGAAGAAGAATTTCTTTAAAATTTATAGTATTTATAGGATGAGGAGTTTATGTAGGAGTAGGTAATAATGTTCTTAGACTACACATTTTTCAAATCAGAGCTCATTCTCTTGACAACACTTAGTCAACAGGTAATACTATAGTTTTAAATAGATCTAATTTTCTCTGTTATTTCTTTATTATCAGTTTGATCTGAAGGTCAATCTATTGACCTTGAAGGAGAGGTCAGAGGTCAAATGTTGCATTTTGTTTTTTTAAATGTTGACAAAAAAACAGCACACTTACAAGTTATCAGGCTTTTTGTCTGTTTGCCACCAATAAATCATTAAGTTGACCTTGAAGACTTTACTGGATGTAAGCCGAATTGTAATGGATTGCTAACATAACCCTGCTCGACACCCCCACAAAGTTTTATCAGAATTCATTCAAAACTTTTCCAGTTGTCGTGTTTAACACAGAATGACCCACAAACACTACCAAAAACAAAACCACGCTGGCAGTAAGGATGATGAGAATCATCACGACTCTGCTGTATTATCTCTTAATGCGTCTCTGTGTCTGTGCCCTGCAGCGGACCAAACCGCGGACACTACATCACCATCGTCAAGAGCCACGGCTTCTGGCTGCTGTTTGACGATGACATCGTAGAGGTGAGAAGCGATCTTCTGCATTTTACAGGAAATCAGACGTCTATAAGTAGTTTTCTCTTTTTTTTGTGCTGTTACAGTGGCAGATGCTCACATTAATCATGGCCAATAAAACTGCAGAGCTGGAAATGATCATAATGAGTCTAACAGACCCCCTTAAAAAGACCAGATCGGTTTAAAGGTGGTAAAACAAGTGTGAACTGTTTAAATTGAGCATCAGCGTTTCAGCTCACATCAGACTGAGCACCCACTGAAAGATTAAAATTCCCATCTCCACATAAGCTTCCCATCTAATCCAATACCAGACAGGAATTCCAGGCTCACAGTCTATCCTGGCTCTCCCGAATGTTTTGTCTGGACTTCCTGCAGCGGGCCGACCTGCATACCTGAGCCTGATGAGGAGCTGAAATTGGGTTTAGCGATGGGGATAAATGATGACGGGTGGATAAAAGTGTCCATTAAGGAAAAAAGATGAGAGATGAGAACATACCTGCTTTTATTGGACATTTATCTTTCTCCTTTCTCGCTCATGGTCACCGTGTACCTTCTCTTAATTGAATCATTACTCATCTCAGTCGTAGTATTATAAACTGAGATGACCTGGACTTTTTTTACATTACAAATATGAGAGACTGCTTCTCCGTGTGCTCCAGCCCTCATTCCTCCTTTAATTTTCACCGTCTCTGAGCAGGTGGTGCAGACATAGAGGCTGAACATGTTTTTTTTGTTATTTTGAACTTTTACACAGCAGCTAATGATTTCACTTTTTTTTTTTTTTTTTTTTTTTTTTTCCCCCCTCCGATGAGTTTGGTTGTCATGAAATTGCCGTTCTGCTGATTACCCGTGTGCTTCTGCTGCAAAACCATCTGCTTTCCTCTCTGATGTGGCGACAGCGGAGGGAAAACATGGCTGTCTACATAGTAACAACAGTCTGACATCCTTGGAGCGTGATAGTGCTCAGCCCCCGTTAAATGGTTTCCCAGCTCCACTCAGCACGCTGTCATCTCGGTAGCTGACATGTCAGCATGGAAAAGACGCAGCACTTTAAAAACATTAAATAACATGGTGACACTTTGATGAACCATCAATCCAAACAGGGAGATCTGCCAGCATCTATATCCCTGCCATACAGGGAGTGCAGCTCTGCTAAGTTTGCAGTGTGAGCCGATGGCCTGCTGTAGCTCTTTAGCCACTGGCGGCCTGCCACATCACGCGGCCTAAGCTTCGGCGTGCTGCTGTGTTTCAGCGAAGTAACCTTTGAAGTCTGATGTTTTTCTTTCTTAATGCCAGAGGGAAAGGTATGGCACAGCAATCAAACTATCAGCAGCTCGCTGGCTGTGCAGTCGTCACGATGAGGCCTTCCAGAGCTTGCTGACGTTTAGTCTGTAGTTAGTGGTAAATGAGACACTGATCTGCAGATGTACAGTCTCAGCCAGTGTTAGCGTCCTTCATTAATCCTCAAATAACCTACGTCAGGAGTAGTTATTTTTATTAACAGTGTTATTTACAAGGAAAAGGCTTATTTTGCTGCGTCCCTAGATGGGATAGGCTTTCTGTCGTGTTCGGAGCCTGCTTATGGGGGGGAGAAAAAGAACTGCGTTTGCATTAGAAGTTGGTGAGAATGGTCTCTGCATATGTACTGTATTTTGTTTTTGTATGTAACTGTATTCTGTTACAGTTAGCGTTTAAAGAGGTGGTATTCAGAATACAGTTACTTTGAAATAAAGGGATTACACAGCAGTCTTTTCCTGTTTCATATATTAGGCTATGCCCTTTCAGCAGAAATATTTCTGCTGAGAAATATTTTTTAAAATTATTGTTCAGAAAATGATTTAATATGAAGGCAGTAGGCAGAGTGTTACAGGCATC
>NW_005187693.1:387294-405544 GCF_000239375.1 Pundamilia nyererei | reverse complement strand
GTATACTTTAATGCAGTCCAGGACACCTGTGCCCCCAAAATATTCATTTTTATGATGCTTGTAATGTTTGGTTTTTCCTTATATAGTCACACAGGCTTTGATTTGGTTATATTATAGCACGAGAGGTCACAGCTAGTGTTTTAGAAAATACTTTCAAGCATTTGGAGGTCATTTTAAACACATGTGCTCCTCTCTGTGCATTCGCAGTAGCAGTTCAGCCAAATCAAATATCTAACGTACACGTTATTTTCCCAGTTAGAATGGTTTATTTTGCTTTAAATCTCCTCGGCAGTAGGAGACATCACCCTGCTGTTTGCAGGAAAGAGCTCAGTCAGTCATCGGGGACTGATGGTTAAAACTGATATAAACTCCACAGTATTTTTCCACTACAGCAGGACTTTGGCCCGCTCAGACATCTGGTCTGGAAGATTCTGCTGAGTCTGCAGAGAAGAAAGATTAACTTATTTTTTATGGTTTGTGGAGATTTAATCTGCATGCCTCTCTCTGTTTTATATTTTAGCTTGAACTCTTTTTCTGATAAGTTATTTTGATCCCTTTTTGGCTGCTTGTTTCTGCCATTTGCCTGTTTCCTCGTGGAACTCAAACTTATTTAGTTTTCTACAATTATGACGCCGATATCTTTCACTCCAAAAGTGCAGCTTTTGTTTTCTAGCTCCCATAACTTTACTTAACCCAGAAAACTGCTGGATTGAATAGGAGCCAGACAATATTCATCAATTATCAATATAAGCAAGACTAGATGTGCTTATAATGGGGTATGTTTCAAACACGGTGGAAAATGTAAAAGGAATTTTCAGAGACGACATCCAATAACAAAAGATGTAAAAACCCCTAGAAAAGCTTAAGTGACATTCAGAAAACAAGATAAAATGAAGATAAAACAGTACAATAAAATAAATAAATGGTAATTTATTTATTCATTTTGAGAATTGTGCACACAAAACCTTCCATATAAACATATTGTTTCTTCGTTCCTTATTTATGCACACATTTGCTAAAATGGCGCAAGTAAATTGATCATTTTAAACTGCACTTTATTAATTCTCACATTTTATGACTGGATCCTCGTAGAAACTCTTCTTCCCACTTGTGCATCTTTGCAGATATTTGGATAGTTATTTTGAAGCCTCTGTCCAAATGAATGAGGAGAGGTGCCCTAAAAATCATGGTCAGAAAATGCAAGAAACTGTCATTCAAACCTATTGGCCAGTGAAGTTAACACTGCTTTGAAAGCAAAAACAAGGAGAACCAGATCCAGGTTATTACTGTATCCTGGTTCTAACCTCTGTTGTCGTCTTCTCTCGTAGAAAATTGACGCGCAGGCGATCGAGGAGTTCTACGGTCTGACCTCGGACATTTCCAAGAACTCTGAGTCAGGATACATCCTGTTCTACCAGTCGAGAGACTGAACCAAGGCGGTCGTAAGTCCCCAACAGACTGTCACTCAACAGAGGGGGGAGGGGCTTATGGCAGCCACCTGCTCCGCCCTCACTTAAGTATCCAGGCTTATTTCCTGTAGGCGGAGCTACACTGGAGTGCCACTCGGGACGGGTTGAGACGTGTGCGGCAGGTCTTGTTACAGCCTTCTGGATTACCGTTCAAATCCTCTGTGTCCACACTGCTGCAGCAGAGCACCTTAAAAATATATTTTAAAAAAACATCCACTAGAACCCCCCCACTCCCCCACCCCCGGCAGATTCCACAACACTCGCTTTGCACTGTGGGCAGACTGACCAATCCAAGAGGCTGACATGTGGAGGACGAGCAGGAGAAGATGATGCGGCATAACCAGCTGTTTTGGATGCAACTGGTGTCGGGGGGTTAAGGTCTGAGTCGGCCCTTTTTGTGGCTTGTTGCACTGACACGCAACTCCCCCAAAGATTCCTTTAACGTCCCACCTGTCACAGCAAAACCACTGACACTACCTGTAGTGAGTGAACGGCTTGAATGTGAGCGCGGCGCTTGGATGATAGTTTGCGGTGTTTTGTATAGTGAAGTTTTGCCAATCACGTCCTGCGCAGTGTTACAGGCGATGGTTGAAATGGAAACCAGCCACCAGGGAGGTGCTGATGGAGCTGAAATGTTCCCCACACTCATGAGTAAGGCTCTTTGTTTCAGGTTTAAAATTCTTAACTACAAAAATAAAGAGGAAAAAAGTGAAACCCGTTGACCAAAAGTACAATTTGCAGCTTAAATAATTTTTTTAAACAACCCTGTTTAAAGAAAAGAATACTTTGCCACATGTTATATTTTTTAATCCAATCCTTTGGATCACCAACAGTCCTGGTCTAGATTCCAGAGCGTCTAGAGTGTCTAAAGCCACTCGTGGTGCCACAGTGGGGGAGGGAAAAGAGCTCAAAGGAAGTATTTCAACAGCATAAGCTAATTTTTAAAATGCCAGCTTCTCATGGTTTTGACAGCAAGCACCCGCTCCTTTGCTCTCGAGGATGTGTTGTTGTAACATGTCTGACTTTTTTTAAAGATGCCACAATATGCACATTTGTACTTTTTCTTTTTCTTTTTAAAGGGACGCACTATGAGACTAGTGCTTTTTTTCCCTTTAAGTCAGCTCTGATATCCACTTTACACACTACACGACACGCAGTGTCGAAGTTTGTTGAGTTTGTCTCATGTGCTTATGGATGCCTCTCTGCGCACACACGCCTTTACCCTTCTACAGCTGGTTCATCTCGCAGTTTCAGCCACGCCAATTTTGACTCTGGCTTAAGTGTTTTTCGTGCAGCTGCAGCTCTGGCAGGCAGTCAGGTTTTTACATAACACGTTTTCCACTCCAGAATTGTAAATTGCAGCCTTTGGTAACGCTGAGTGATGCTAAAGGTCTGCGGATGTGATCCGCTGATGCTCGGCTACACGGTTTATTTTATTGCAGTAAGACCGTCTCTTTCGCATGTTTGTCTCGGCCGCTTTTAAATGGCTTCCCCTCCTCAGCATCAACAGCAGCTTAGCGGCGAAGCATCCTGGGAGATGAGCTGCATCGTGGTTATCTTACTGTTTCTGAAATGCTCATTAAATTGCAGCCTGGGCTAAATTGAGTTACTTGAATGTTAGCGCTACTCTGGGCAGCTGATTGAAGCTAATTAATCAGCTGAGCGTTTAGTGATTCCAGTAAGTAGTGCTTCAAGTGATCACATAACTGGATAATTTTGGGCAGGATTTCTTCTTCCTTAGTTAAAAAAAGAAAAAAGTAAAACTTGCATATGTAGGTAGGTTAGACAAAAAATGATTACCTGCAGTCTTCCTTTAGAGGGGTAAAAGTGGGTTACATAGTAAAATTCATAAATATAACCACGATTTATGTTTACTTTCTCTCTTCTAATTTCAGATGATATTACAGATGAATGTGTTTGTGTAGGTTCTCGGTGATGTTGGTCTTCTCAGCTTTAAGGAAGAAACTGCACTTATTCATGTCTAAAAACAACAACTACTTCCAAAGGGTCGACCCCCCATTAGGGGTTAGAAACCTGAGAGACACCTTTTGCATTTAGAACTTTTTCAAGCTCTCTTTACTACAGATTCATCTTAAAACTGCTGACAGGCTCTGCTGCCGTCTTAGTGGTGCTGAATTCCGATTGGCAAGGCTTCAGTCACACAGGCCTACAGACAGGTCGGTGATTATCCGGTGACCAAAAGTTTATCCTCCAACCAGTTGGCAAGTGGTTGCTTGCTTTTGCCAGGGTACTGCATCCAAAACCTCCAACTTGTGGGTGCTTTATCGATATTTGACTTTAAAGGTCTCGGTTTTTCAGTTTGCGTCACACATTTTGCAGTTGCTGTCGAGTATTTTGAGTCCTTTAATGCAAACTACCGGTCACCATGGCAACCTGCTAGCAACCAAAGAAATCGCAAGGGGGCATTCGGTTCAGCGCCGTATACCTCTTTGGGACCAGTTCCATGCTAACTACTGAGAGCAAACAACTTGCCAACCCATCTAGGAACATACAATTTTCCCTAGCAACCAGTGGTTGCCAAATGCCGCCAGCTGGTCTCTAGGGCTGTGTGTCCAGTACAGTCACAGAACACAGAAGTGGGGTTTTTTTCTTTCTTGTCCTTAAAATGTCTGGAAGTCCAGTGTCACATCTTCCAGTTGCTTCCAAATAAAACTTTCGGAATTTAAGATTTTAAGGGTCACAACATGTTTGACATATTTGCTTGCATACCTGACTGCGTGTTTGAACTCAGGTCTTCAAATTACTGCGTTTCTCTAGTATGATGAAGACCAAATATTTAAAGATCTTAAACTTGCCAACTTTGAGAAACGGAATTAAAACTTACAAACGGGGTTTGATTGAGTTGATCTAAGGAGAAGCAGAAGCCTTTTTAAAGCCTCGGCCTCGCTTTCCAGCTGTGGGTTAACCCTTTCCGCCTCCGTTATTTTCTTATTAATTGCACAAACCAAATATTACCTTACCAATAGTTACCTTTTTTTCTTTTTTTTTAATTTAAACCCGAGTTTAGTTATTTTGTTGTATATTTAACACTCCCAAGCTGATAAGCCTCCATGCTATCACTCCTTCGTAACAGAGCTGCAGCAGATGCAAAGCGGATTTGGAAAAAAAGCTCTATGCAGCCTTTAAGGTGTTTATATTACATAGCTGTTGAGTTTTGAATGTTAACATGTACAGTCAAATAAAAAAATAAAAAATAAAAATAGGGCTGCTGCTTGACCTGTGACATGTGGATTTTGGGTGCATCGCAATACGGTGAAGTCGCTGTCTCCGCTTTTAAAACTGAAAAGCACTTTTAAATATTTGTCAGAAAACTTGTCATTTTGTCCTTCAATCGTGCAATTTAGTGAAAGTAACAGCATTCATGCTTGTGGCTGTACAGTGTTTTCACTTTACCACAACCTGGCACAAAGTCCTGACTCCCAGAGGTAAAAAGTAAACAAATGTAAGGGAATTCAGGTTGAGTCTTGAAGGCGTATCACATCCCCCAAAATACTGCAAAGTAATTTTCATTTCTTCAGAGAGTGATTTAAGTGCTCTGAAAAGTGACACTTTTTATCATCATTCAGGTTTTATGTCCGTAGCACAGAGCAGCCAAAATATGTTACAAAATAATGTGAGCTTGTGGATTTCACTCTCTTTGTTGCATAAGCCTTTCTCTTAGTTCTGCCAGCATGAGAAAGTTTAAAGTTGGACGTCGTGCAGCCAGAGCCCTGGCCTTAACCTGCTTTTTCCAATGCCTTCTCATCCAGATGCATCCGTTACACACCAGGTGTCCTCTAGCTTTGGTGCTCTAATGCTATAATGGCCATGTTGAACACAAATACAGTGCTAATGAGGAGACTGAAGGAGGAGACCCTGTTTTTCACCCAATATGGACCTTTGTTGCACACTGGTTAGGTTTAGGTGAGATTTAGCCTGTCTAGTTTGCATAAAGTTGCTTTCAGCAGCGCCTATATTGTATTTCCTCAGTATAAAGCTGACGTGTGTCTGTTAGCTCCGGATGTTGCAGAATCCTGCAAAATATGGGTTATCCAACCGATCAAGTTATCTTGGTTTCAAGGTAATAGCAATATGACCAATCTAGATCGGGTGGGTAAAGTTAAATCACTGTCAGCCTCTTCCAAAGTCATTCTGTCCATTTATGTTACATAAAACTACAACTACAAATAGTTTAACTCAACAAATACCTCATTTGGCTCAAAGTTCTCAAATCTGTGTAAACGACTGGGAGGAGATCGAGCGACTTCCTTGACGATGCATCCGAAGCACTTCACTCAATGAGTCGAAGGTTCAAAGTCAACACTATTTCTCTTTCATGTCTGTGCTGCTCTTTAACTAATCAACTTAAAGGAAGTAATCTACATTAAAGGAAAGTGTTGCGCAATTTTTATGTTTCGTTTTTTCTTGGGGGCTTAGTAGTTTTATAACTTTCGGACATCTGAAGAAAGTCGTTTTTGGCTGCAAATGACTTGAAACACCAACAGAATCTGTGGACTCTTTAAGTTGCGTTCATACATACCAAATGATGTTTATATTGTTTTTATTCCTTTTATTTTATTTTTTTAAATAAACAAAGCGTAGGTGTACTCAAGATGTAAATAAACACAGACAAGCACAAAAGCACATTATTAGGGAGATGGAAGTCCACAGATTCAGCTGGAAGCCTTTCTTTTTATTTTAAATATGAAAACCAGAATTCATTGAAACAATGTGTTGGATGCTTATGTTGAAGCAAGGCTCTTTTTATTTAAATATTATTATTATTATTATTATTATGAATGTCCATGTTAACGTTTTTTCCTTTGATGTTCTGCATTGTTTGTATTTTTATGTATTTTACTAATTTTGATTGTCTGCTGAGGCAGCTCTGGAAATCTGAGGATTTATTTTGATCTAATTTGGGGAGTGTGAAGTGAGAGATGTGTACATAAATACAGATGTTATTATTGGAATATAAATAATTGCTTGCTTGGAATAATCAACAAATCTAGATCGAGAATATTAGTGTACGTTATCTCTCAAAGATACCTTTCTTATGGTTGATATCTTCAATCTGCCTGGTGCTTTAAAAATTGCAAACCCCACCCATCTGGCACACCGGGCAGACCAAAACAAACAAACCCAAATATATGGAATGGTCACAATGGAGCTGTGAGTTTATTAACATACACTCACTTTATAGACATTCTCTTATTAGATGTTGGTGTGCAAAAAAATACATGACTGTCCAAAACCTGATATGCGATCACAGTGTTAAAGGAAAAATCCACTTTAGGTTACATAAAGGCTTAAAATAAATGAGCAGCTGGTGTTGGTGTTTGTTTCATTTTGTGTTGTCCTGATTGTGTTTGAGTTCTAATGATGATCAATGTTTATAAGAAGACAGAAAAACGACTATACTGGATTGAGAGAAACTGAGGGAGATGGTATATATTAGTATTGAGCTTCAAGTAGTTCCACTGCAAAGTTTTCACTATATTTAACTTTCACATTTATATGCTTGACAGCACTAATTTATAGATATTGCAGATGCCGTTATTATGTCTAATGCAAAAGTTCTCCACATCTTAGGTAATGTGGAGCTTTTTAGCTAAGATGTGGGAGTGGTTGCTGGAGTTTGCCGGCTGTCGATGGGTGAAATCAGTCACAAAGAGGTTATTACACCAAAAACCACTTTGTTATTGCGTTGGGTTTGGCAGATTGCCGTGGTTGCACAAAATATGGCCGTCTATTTGTAATCACTAACTGGAAAAAGTGTGCAACCATTGTTCACCTTGAAAGTTAAAGCTGTGCCTTATGTCCTGAAACTGACATGTTTCCATAAGCAAATCCAGTCAACTTTGAAGATGACCATTCTCCGTTTCACTATCATTCTGCAAATAGTTGGCAAATGTTTGCAAACAAGTTGGCTTCTTCCATGCAAACCAAAACCAACCAAAGCATTTGCAAGAAGTAAAACACCTGTCAAAGTTTTGAAGAAATATCTTAAAAACTTGTATATTTATATTTAATAGGCAGAAAACAAACTGAATTCTTGTTTTTATACTCAAATTTACAGACACGTAAAAATACAGCAGCTGTGGCTTAACCCTTACATTCGGTAGTAGTCTAATAAATTTGTTAAGCACTGTAAAATAAAATGTCATCAGCAAAGAGTGGAAACCTTGGAGCTACACCTTCAATTCCAAGAGTATTAAAATATTGTCAGAAGAAAAGAAGTGGAGAGACAGAGGCCAGTTTTTGCACCCTAAAATATAAAAAGTTCCTTTTAGAGAAATATTTTCATCTGGTCATTTTTATTATTGCTTTTATTGTTTTATAGATTTTATTAATCTAAAATTAAGCATATACGTCAGCGAGTAACAGAAGGCAGCAGTCAAGCATCCCCTGTGTGCTTTTTAAACAGCATTATGGGAAATTGATGAAATGCAACAGCTTTTGTTGGTGTGGGGGAGGAGTCAGAAGCACCGACTGACAGCTACAGGTGGATTTTTCCTTTAACAGTTGTCTCTTCAGAGCGTTTGGTCGTCCACATCACTCCCCTTTTCAGTCTCGCCAAATAAATGTGTTTAACCCAGTATGTGACGGACATACAGTGACTGAATGCATCATTAACACTCCTCTAATGTTTTTAGTGTGCAAAGTAGCAGCAGCCTCACCGAGACCAACACTGTTAAAATGAAGGTCAGGTGAACACAAGTAAGGGAATCTGCTTTTTAAATGGTTGCATATTTTTGTACCAGCTGAACACAGGAGGGTTTTTTGTTCATGCAGAGTCTGCGACTACAGACTGATCTGAAGGACCAGTAACCAGGTTGTCCTCTCGGTGTTTGTATTTGTGGGGCTGCTGCTGTCTGACGTTCATTCTGAATCCGTGGAGATGCAGTGAAGTTTGGGAATGACTGCTGGTTCTGATGGTGTCCAAACTGTTTGAAATAAAACACAAACTGGTTTTGATGATAACTCAACTCTGCTCTCAGTCTCTTTCATTGAGAATGTTTGACTATAGCGTCTCGTTTTTTTAAACATACATGCAGAAAAGAGGAGGTAATGCAGCTGTGTGAAAAACATAATCACATCTTTGCTGGTTGAACAGAAATTAAGAGGGTAAGTAGCAGCTAGATGCTCGTAATCTAATGAGTTGGATCTTTTCAGGATGAGTAACTAAAATTGGTTAAGATGGCTCTTTGCTAAGTTGACTGTAATGAGTAGACACAGCAGTGGTCCATTAGGAGACCTTTCATGCTTCGTAGATCAGTGTAAAAGTGGCTTAATAAATAAATAAATGTATTACTCTGAAAATAGTCAGGTACAAGGACTGGACTGGAAACGGGTAACAAAGCAGGTCCAAAGAGAACTCTTAACAGACCTTCAGAAAGCCTGCGAACTGATGCCCAAGACCACTTTAAAAAATTACAAGACAGTCTGGCTCCTTGGAAGCAAAAAATGCAGAAATGAGAGGTTGCTCGAGTGCTCTACAAGCGCTGTCCATATTTAAAGTCGATATAAATGGAGGATTCTGATGATGTGGTTATAAAAAAAAAACTAAAAAAGGATGCACAGTGAAAAACTTGAAAAATTAAAAAATAAATAAATTCCACTGAAGTATTTAAGAAAAAGATGCTTGAAAGGTTAAAGGGACTATTTATTTTAAAAAAAACTTTTGCTGTAGAAGCTCAGAAAACAACTATTTACCTGCAATCAGTTGTTTGTGCCAGTCTACCGTGACTGTCATCATTCCTGCCAAAATATTAGACACATTTTGATTGAACTGCAGTTTGTTTAATATTTGTACTTGTTGCTGTACAAAATTAACGTCCTGAGACTTGAGGTTGTTTGTTGCCTGCTTGAGAGGCATATTTGTCCTCTCTCTCTATTTGGACAGTTGGACCTGGTACATGTAAAGAAAAAAAGTGTCCTAATATGAGGGGATTGGGTTTATTTTGCAGCGTAGCACAATAAAGTCAGTATTGTATAACACTGTTTTAGAAAAAGGTGCAGAAACCCTAAAACATCTGAAAACGGTGTGAATATAAATTATTTCACATTTTAAACCCTTCCCCCCCTTTTATAACTTAAAAAAAACCACAAAAACTTAAGCTTCCCTCTCTGGGTTAAAGCCCATAGCTCATCTTCACTCAGCTGCCACAACCAGCAATTTCTGCAACCTCAGTTTTCCTGAAAGTTTGCTTCAAGTTAAGGAGCCGTGAGCCAGAAAAGCAGAGAACCGCTACTTCAACTTAACACAGCATCGGCAGACAGTTGGATGGTCCAGGATCCACAGTGACGCAGTTTACAAACCTGATATTTTGTTATGCAAACATATAAAACTGAGGATACTGGTTGACTGCAGGCATTTCGTAAAAAAAGAAGAAGAGAGCTCTCCAGTTTTTAAATGGAAGCTGAAAAGCTTTCTGCCTGCCTATTCTGTGTGAGATCATCCACCCCTGGAGGCTTTTTTGTCTCCTGACATTATTGCACTTAAGATGCTTGTCCCGATGCCAAAAGCATGACCGCACTCCAGCTCCCAGAAGCCGCTGAAGCGGCGCACTGACTCAGTGCGTTTATCCCACTCCTCTAGCTGCACCGTGAGCAGTAAACAATGACACAGGAGGCAGTTTGACATTTAATTCTCTGCAGGTAGGTGGTACATTCTCAAACAGCAGGTTCACACAAACACTGATGGATTTTACAACAATACAGAAAAAGAAATGCCTCGTTTCTTTACAGGGACAGAAAAAAAAATGATACATTCACCTGCTGAGGGTGAAGGACGGAGTGCACAAGTCCAGAAATTAGAACCGGATACAAAAACGACAACAAAAATATAGATCTTTGTACAACAAGTTGCTAGTTGTTTGGCACTATTCCCAAACCTATTTTGTTTGTCTGTACACTGAGTGTGCGCACAGCCTGTAGGAAAAACTGTATGTTGGCGATGTTAACGTTTGCAATGAATTGGCAAATATCGCCCTCTTGTGGTAAAAAGGGCAACAACACCTGTGAAATCTTGCTGAAGACGGATCTTTGTACTTTCCTGTTGGTTTAATGAATTTTGACACATCATAATAACCTTTAAAGCAGGCATGGATGCATTTATACACGGGTTTGATGCAAGTCAGAATGTTTGTGTCCGAAAGATGTAGCATATATGGAAGCTTGTTTGTGACAGAAAAAAACCCAACAAAAACATTTTTGTTTACCATATATCAACATTTTTAAACTTGATATCGAGTAAATGACTTGAAACACTGAAAACACTATTGTTTTAGATGATAGAGTTAGTAGGTAGGGTTTGTGATGATAACCCAAAATTGTGAGATGGACACCTGGTGCCTTAAAGGAAGAAGTTCCACAAATGAATAAAATGTAACAATTAGCAATATAGCAATTATTGGTAAGCGAGGGTTATACTTTATTGACATATGGATGGCATTTTCTTTTATAGTGGCACAAACAAGCTTCCACAGACAAGTTTGAAGGGCTGCTTCTCCTCTCTGATCGAATATATAAGAAAAGCAGCTTTTACTGGGCCGCTCAGTGCATCACATTATGTTGGTATTAAGAGGAAATGTTAGGACTTGGTTGGGAACACATCTCTGTACTGATATGATGTGACATATGGAGGTAATGTTAAATCTGGTTTACAAAAAATACAGTATACCAAAAGTTGGTGAATTCTGGATAGACTTCATTGCTATTTACAAGTGGGGAACTTAAAGTGACTCAATCTGTGAAAAGAACTGCTTACAACTCAAAGGCAACACAACTTGTAGTGATTACAAGTAAACTTTCATTATATAAAAGAAACTTCTGATCAGTCCACCAGCGTTGGCTCCATTTTCAATCTTTTGACTTCCATATTACCAAACTGGTGTGAGTGTGATGTGCTGCTGATAATAGCAGGAGTCCCTCTGAGCTGCTTTAAAATACAAAAAAGAAAACCTTCTTAGATTTTAGATGTCATACTGTTAAAGTAGCCAACGTTTCAGACACCAAGGCCAACGAATCAAATGTATAATTAGTATGTAAAAATAATCCCTGAAAAAACCCCAGCTAATCAGCCTTGGATCAGTATGACATCAGTGAGGGTTGATACTCACCTCAGGCACACCTGCCTTATGGTTCAGTCATACTAACAGGAATGGAAACCTCTCACTGGCTGCCAGACGATTGCATCTTTTTTTTGCTGTCGATTGCAGGAAGTTGCAGCAACCAAATGGTCACCCAGAGGTTGGGCAATGAACATCCTCGACTTCAAATCAAACCCATTTGATTTCAAGGTTACTGCACAAAAAATTGGAGGCAACCTTCCTGACTGACTGGAAGAGGTTTCCAAATAAGTGCGGTTTTATTTATAAATGCAGATGGATTACCATCTGGTTTCCAGCTGTATGTATTCTGGTTATATTCCTTTATAAAAGCCTGGTTGCTGAGCAACTATGTGATGTTGCAGTTAAATTGCCGTCCTGCAACAACTACGTCATTATTTGTGGAGGAATTTCTGCTTTAAATCTAAATCTTTGAGGTTCCGGCTGGACACTGAATGTAAGTAGTTAATGTCAATTAGAATTTCTGCTTATATAGACAGCAACAGGTTTGCAATGTTCACGGATTTATTATAATTAGTTGCCATCTTATCACAAATCCCAACCCTAAACTGACAGCAGGCTGACTCCGCCTTATTGCCGCCTTGATGAGCTAACATTGCTTTGAAGACGGCAACTGACTGTGAGTGGTTGCACACCTGGTCTTCATCTTTAAAGCAACATTTCAAAGGAAACAGATCCCAAGTGCATTGGACACAGTCCGGATGACACAGTCATGCCACATTCTCAAGATGGGGGCTGAAAATACTTGTTTCAGACAGAAGATGATCTGCACGATTTGTAAAGCTACTCAAGCAGAATCTAGAATTAAAATATGGATGTGAAGTCAGAGAATAATAGACAGAGTTTACTGTTTTAAACTAAAGAAGACAATCTTTGGCTGACTCCACTCACACTGACACATTTACCATTAAAGCTGAAGTAGGCAGAAATAAAGAACAGTCCTCTCAAAATCAGGGGCTGTTTGTTTTAAGTCCGACCCAACAGAGTTCTTAGAGCATAAAACATAAACCTATGCTGAGCTTTGGCTTCATATTGGGTTTGAACCCCACTATCCCAGGTTAAAGTCTTCGGCATAGATCTTAATTTGTAGTCTTAAGAGCTTGAACAGAAGGTGACTGGACCATCGTGAACTGGACGACTGGGAACCTACACAGGCTTCTTAATTTATACTTAGCCTTACATACCGTAAGTGAGGGACACCAATGCCACTATTTCTATTTATTTGTGCTTAGCTTGCCTGCGCTGCTTAAAACACCACTCCTAGCACGATTTGATGGCAATGATCAGGGTTTTTTTGTTGTTGTTTGGTTTTGCAAACACTCATGTTTGGCCAAAGTCCCGCACTTTACTTTCTAAAACCTGAAAACCCAGAGGGGGAACAGGCGTATGTAAGGTTTTTTTTGTCTCCATTGATGGGAGAAACAAAAGCCGCCTGCTGCAGCTTTAAGGGCTGATTTATAGGTGAAAACCTTCTCGAAATGCCTTTTTTATGTACAATTTTTAGCTATTTAACCATTTTCAGGGGCACAGATTCAATGTGAAACATCCTAATTACATATTCAGGTATAATAATCGACATTTTAACCAAATTTACTGCAGATGCAATCACACTGAGCTTTTTGCCCTGCAGTGCTCATTGGGGAAACACACTTTGCGGGTGTTTGAGATCATTACTGAATGTTAAGCAGCTACACCACATTTGCAAAAGCAGCTTAGTGCAGGTTGCAGGAAAAAACAAACAAACGGAGTATGCCTGGTATGGTTTCTGTACACTGAGTGTCAGAAGATGCAGTTGTAGAAACAGGGTTTAAAATATGAATCCATCCTGTACATGTTTTTATTAGTGGATCCACCTTCAGGTAATCTCACTGATTTATTCTTCCTTCGTTTTTTTGTGTCTGAGAAGTTTGTGTCCTTCATTGCTTCTAGTTTTCATTCATACCCATGCTGAGTTCAAGAGGGGCCAAAAAATGTGGGAAATTCCAACTTCCAGCTTGGAAAACCCACAGCAGGATGGTTATGAGGTCAAGTGGGAATGTCAGGGAGAGACCTGTATTATTTACACCAGTAAGCGTCTCTTTAAGTGAATCTGGAACTTGACCGGTTGTTTCTCTCCTCTCCCTTCATCATACCATCGTCTCTGAGCCCGAACCTTTCCCGGTGAAGAAGTCCCAGAAATTAGTGGTCGGCGACGGCTTGCTCTCCTCCTGCGGCGTCTGCCTCACCCAGATGCTGTTCTCGGTCGAGCCGCTCAGACTCGAGCTCAGAGAGAAGCTCAGCGCGGAGCTCAGACCCGGGCCTCGACGGTCCTGGGCATCCGAGTCCTGAGCGTTGAGCCTGGGGGTGGAGGACGAGGACAAGGACGAGGAAGAGAAGGAGGACTGGGATAGGCTGAGCAGGTTGTGGTGGGAGTGGAACTGACGCATGTGGCGGATGGATTTACCAGGAGGGACCTCACCTGCAGAGAACAGGACACGGTTTCAGAACTTGAAAGACAAAAACTATTTATTATCTTAAAGTTGTGTAACATGAGTCATAGAGTGCTGTGAAAAGTATTTTCCCCCTTCCTTCCGGATTTCTTACATGTTTCAGATTGCCAAGCAAATTTAAGATAGAACAGGTTAAAAACAACTTCTGTGTCAGCATCGCCCGCCGCCACTAGGGGGTGCTGTTGGCCCACTTATCGTTCCCACAAACGTCCACAACCTCCAGCAGCCAGCGTGTGGTCTGTGTTACATTACACTGCCTTCAGAGATGCTTTAACACATGGTGGTGAAACTGCAGAGCACTGTTTCAGGGTTTTCTAAAGACTCCTGTCTCAGGCAGGAAATTTACCTAAAAATCAACAACTGCTTGAAAAGACAAGTAAGCAGATGCTAAACTAACCAAGGATCACAGCTGAAAACCTCAAAACCTTGTGGTATCGTTCCTGCTCCTGTCATTAATCGAAATGTTTTAAATGTTGATTTTTTTTTGAAAGAAACAACTTTAAATGAGAAATTCCTTCAGGTCTTCAGAGCCTCACATTCACAAAAACTCAAGCAGACCATAGTACCGTATCTGGTGTCCTGCCGCTTCCTGTTCTGGTTCAGTTTGAGGACGTTCAGGAAGACCTCGCTGGTCAGGCTGCCATCACCGCCGCTGCCATCCGGGGGGAAAAGCGGTGACGGGGGCTCCAGTGGGGACAGGCTGCCGCTGGAGGCTCCCACTGAGTCCAGAGACGCCCCCGTGTCCCTGCGACCTGTGGACTCGCTGCCGCTCTCCACCGTCAGGTGACTGCCGCTGTGACAGAGCAGAAACACGCACGTTAAACAGAAGCTTTCTTAGTGCAGACGAACATAACCGACACCAGATCTGATGACGGCTGATCCACTGACTGTCACGGTTACCTGAGTTTCCTACGCAGCAGGTAGTCGATGATGTCCGGGTCGGTCTGGATCAGACTCATCAGGACCTCCTGCTGCAGCTCTGCAGAGACCTGCGGGAACACACATCAGATTCAAGCATCGCTGAAAATAATTAGCATCTCCAGGACCGATGGAACATCACAGCTGTCTGGTGAGGGGGAGTCACACTGGGGGAAACGGACAGAGTCAGTCGATCCTGGACAAACTTGGACGATAATAAGGGTGGCCAGGGTCGCCAGGGCATGAATATTTAGTCTGACACTTTGAAACCACGAGCACTAAGTATAAGCTCTCATTTCAGATTAACATAGTGTTAATGAGAGAGCCTCCTCTGCCCTGAGGGGCAGCCAATCAGAAGAAAGTGAACTTAGAGAAAGGGGAGGTCAGGTATAAGATAAATAAGGATTATTGTGAACTTTGCAAAGCTGCTCTAGTAGAGTCCAAGAATAAACTCACCGAGTTGGAAATGAGCGTAACATAATAAAAGATTTCTGAATCACTTCCACAAATGACTGAAAGAGCGCTGTGAGTTTCTAGTACCGTGAAGAGTCTCCTGTGGTTCTGTATGAGCATCAGTGTGACGCTGATGATCGCCGTGCTGTCCTCGATGCCCATCACCTGCGGGCTCACGTCTCCCCCGCGCTCCTTCTGAAGCAGGTTCGGCCCGAAGATCACGGCCAGGTTAGCGGCCGTCATCTTGTTTCCGGGGATCTGGAGAGCAGAGGAAGAGGAGGCGGTGATGGAGGTCAAAGTGCAGATGGAATATGCTGTGGTAAATTAAGTTTGCGAAACGGGATCCTGTTGGATTTCTTTTTACATTACTGAGAACCAACAAGCAGCTGCAGCATAAATGTCAGGACAGCAATGAAGCAACACCAGAACATTCATGCAATGTATGTTTTCTCCAGCATTTCACAAGAGCAAAACGGACAAATTGGACAGTTTTCCTGACTAAACATGCTTTTTCTGCATTTCATCTTGCTTGTCGACAGCTCCCAAAAGCATCTGGTAGAGGTGCAACTTACTGAGGGACTTACCTTAAAAACTCTGTGTTCACAAAGGCCAGTTAGTCAGAAATGTTTGCATTTGTAATGTGCTATCAGTCAAGACCCTAACCCTCAGGGCGACCACTAAGACAACATTAATAACATCTGCCAACCAAAAAAGAAGCTGAGGAATTATTCTGGCAGAGTTCTGACTCTCTCTCCACTAATTTTATGTCCTGGACAGCCAACAAAATCATTAACATGATTTTTCTTTAATAATATTATGGAGAAAATGTGGTACTGTGACAGCCAGAAACAACACAGCTAGCCTTCAAATTTAGCAATTTAAACAAAGTAGCCTGTGTTTGTGAGGAACCGTGCAACTGTGGAAGATTAGACTCTGAGACCCCGCCCACATCTAAATGATACCTTTAGGCAGTGGAAAATACTGCGACTACTACTACTCATAATATTAAGGTAATACTTTATAATAATGCCACACTGGTAAGCATTAGTAAAGTATTAGCAAGTGCTTAATTCACTGTACATGATTAGACTTTAAGATGTCATTTATAAATACAGATATGTGTATCCATCTGTTACTGTTACACCATGTACAGCTATGACTGTTACTTCATCACTGCCAGTAATACACATAATCACGATAAAATATCTGAATTTATAAATAGCATATGTGGGAGGAGTAATGCTATGTAAATGATGAAGTAAGCACTTGCTAATAACTTAATAATGTTTAATAGTGTGGCAATATCATAAAGTGCTACCAATAATAATAACAACATTTATGTGCATAATATTTATGAAACACACAAGAAATTTCAGTAGTTTAAAAATTAAAATCAGCGTTCCTCCAAAGAATAAATCACAAGCATAACATCTGAATGTTAAGAGAAACATGGCGGTAAAATAAGAAGGTTAATGACACAGTCTAATATACAATGAGTTCCTCCACAACCAAGAACCCCCAACGACCACCTTCTGTCTTTGAATGTGGGAACAGTTACTGCACTGTGGTGCCAACTTTCTTTGTTTCTTTGCTCTGTTACGAGTGTTTTTTACTGGAAATGGATGGAATTCGATTAGGAAATGATATTATATTTATGTGCTTGAAGGACTGACACTGCCCTTCAGGGCGAATGCTTTCATTTTGTGTTTGTGTGGCTTCGACCTCGATGCCACTACTACGAGAGCTTCCAAAGGCTGAGGAAGACTTTATCAGTCATTGGTCCCACCTCCTCGTCGTTGGTTCCTATGCTGTCCTGTGCGAAGCTCTGCACGGTGTGTAACAAGGTGAGGAGGCGCAGCAGTGTGTCGCAGTTACAGGGAGGCAGCAGGTAGAGGAGGTGCTGGAGGTACTGCAGCTGGTCTGCTCCTCTCAGAACTGCAGGAGGCCCAGAGAGGAGGAAGAGGAGCAGGAAGTTAGTTACCCATCACATCACTAATTATACTGAGACAAAAACTGAAACTCAATCATTAAAGCCGGTGTGTGTTTTTGTGTGTGTCTGTATGTGTGTATTGGGGGGGGGTGCATGCATACAATTGGCATGCAGGAAGGCGGGGTAGAGCTCTCTGGGCAGCAGAGGATCCGGCATGTCCCTCAGAAACTCTTTGAGCAGTGCTGCCACATCGTGGACGCTGTGCTCTTCATCCAGCTGGACGTCAACGCCCACGTCAAAGTCCTCCCGTAGCTGAGGAGCGCGCACGCAAACACATATTAGTGTTTAAAAACAACAACGACAGTGCCTTCAAACTCATGTTCGGGTCACGACCGGGCCACGGTTCCCCGATGGACACATTTCTCAAAAACAGGATCTCACACATCATCAGCTTTTCGCTCAAAGATTATTTTTGTATTCGTGCATCCAGCTTAGACCGACAGGAAACACACGACGGTGAATCAGGGGACATGCAGACCTACACCACTCCTCTACTGCTGGCAATAACCCACGTTTTTTTTTTTTCAGGGAAAATGTGAATGAACGAGTTTCTGTATATTTTTTCCAGCTTTTTTCCTCAGTTATCAGCACATCAGGAGGTGTTGGACCCCAAATAAACAACAACAAAAACTCAGAATATTAATGGTATATTATTAGTGGAAAATAAAAATTATTTAAATTAATTTATTATTTTAATTAAATTAATTGGAATAATTATCCTAACCTGTCTCACTCTCTTCTTGGAGCTGCCGACTCGGAAGATACCCACAGTCTGAAGACCTGGAATACAAAATGTTA
>NW_005187693.1:379193-387183 GCF_000239375.1 Pundamilia nyererei | reverse complement strand
AAAAAAGTACAATATTTATTCTCTTTTTAGCTCAGTTTTTGGTCTCCACCGGTCCCTAAAGATGATAACTTCCTTTATAGCGCTTAAATATCTCATCATGTTCTCTAGCTGGTTGTGAAGTTTGACTGAGTGCTGTTTGGTGATAAGCTATGTAGCTCTTTGTGGGTTAGCTAGGGCTTTTTCCATTAAAACGACCGTGTGCTGCAATTGAAAGTGGTGTGAGTGAGTGTTGTTAGGTCACTAAAAATGAGCGAAAATGTTACGATCGGTGGTATTTCTTTGTCGATTTGTCACTATTAGCTATGACTTTCATCTCACATAGTCATTTGTACCACTGTTAACAGAACAAGGTCCAGATATGTAGGAAAATCCATAATTAATTACTAAACTCCAGTTTTGCAAAGTAGCGTGTGAGGTCAAATGCTCCAGCACAGAAAACAACGAGGAAAGGCAGGCATTAGTGTGAAAAAAAGCAAGAGATGCTGAAAGCTGAGGCAAATATGTATGAGGTGATAATGGGATGGAAAAAAGCTCACAACAGATGACAACGCAGGCTCGAGAGAGGAAAATGAGATGTGAGAAAGACAAAGGGACGCTGACGACAGAAAATGGAAAGTACATTTGAAGATAGATGGCAGGAGAAGAGGCCAGCAGAGGAGAAGAGTCAGCTCCTATCGCTTGTCTTGATGTTACCATGCAGTAAATGTCAGAGGAGCCGAATACCACAGAAATATAAATCACATGTCTATGGCCTGCAAATAGTTTCTGGAGGAACATCAAGAAATTCCTCACAGCTCAGTCCAGCAACATACTGCAGAAATGAGAAGATGTTTCCTCCATCTGAACATGACTCATTTGTGTTTTCTACAATAAATGTGCAGTTTGGCCTTTTTTATGCAAAAATCAGTGAAAAGCCATATTTGCAAACTTACACTAGTTTATGCCATCATTTCCATGCTTTTTATTCATTATTTATGTAATCAACTGTGCAATACAATCTGATATGCACTGTTTCAACTTCCACTCCTAATTTTCTTCATTTCGGGTGTCTCAGCCAGTGTTTCCCAAATGGTGCGCTCTGGGGCAAATCCAGGTGTTCTCTGGGATTTTGGGTGACCAACACATTAGGATCATAACTTCATAAAAAAGTAATGTGTTACCTTTATATTCACTATGTTCATACACATCGAATACTCTGACTGACAATTTGTGACAGGTGGAAACTGACAAGCCACAGCTGATAATGAGGGCAGGCAACCACATATCCTGAGCAGGTGGGCAGGAGCCACATGAGAAATTGGATCTGTTGTGGAGGGCCTCTATAAGTTAATTGGTGTGGCTCTCCACAACAGTCCCCCTGTCCTCCTAACTATCAGTCCTTGGAAATATTAATTGCCCAGCCCTGCTTATTGCTCCAGCCCTCAACAACAGTCCCAGTTATTCATGTGGCCCCTTAGAAATATTAAGTGCCCACCCTTTCACATTGATGTAGCCCTTCACAACAGTCCCAGCTTCTCATCCTTTGATAAAACAAATTATCCAGTCCTACTTATTGGTGCAGCCCTCCACAACAGGCCCACTTTTTCCTATTTTCTGCAAATCAGGATCATCCAGATGACTTCATGCATTTAGAAACTCCTAAATATTACTTAAGCTGACCTTTGTTGATCTAAAACAACTGTATTCAGCAAATGATTTGCTTCTTTCTAATCTTAACCTTCATCAGAAACACATTTTGTATATTAGAGAAAGTCTGCAAATGACCTGCTATGCCATGTCATTCTGTTTGAAATCCAGGATAGTTTGCCACTTCATGTGCAGCTCGGTGTTTTGCACAGCTGTAATACTTATGTGAGAGAGACCATCCCCGTCTATCATCCATCATAACACTGTCTAATGCTGTCATCGCTGCTCCGGTACAAAATCAAATAATATTTCAAGGTGTCCTTACAGCAGGTTCTCTTGCACTATTCTCCTGTCAGACACAACATAGTGACAACACCAGTGAGCTCCCGCTGCTTTATTATTCCTGATAATATATTCATGATTCAAGATCTCCACATGTTTATTTCCTTTAAACAAAGACCTGCAATGCTATAGACATTTCCATTCCACCAGTAATCTTATTGGAAAATCAATATCCTTAACAAAAAAAGCATTCTTAGTATTTATGGTATGGCATAAAGTGGCACATTTATGCAAGATTACAAGGCTCAGAGTTGCCTGTTACTTGTTCTTTGCCTGTAAAATGCACTTGTATGTAGGGATGTATGTAGCTGTTCTATATGCCCACATTTGCTCCAAAAGCTGTATCAAAAGCCACTCAAAAACAGGCAATAAGAAGGAAATCAGCAGCTTGCTTCGCTGCAGAGAGATTTCCATACCAAGGCCTTTCCTGGTGACAAACACTGTGTTAGTAGATTTAGTGCCTGCTCCCACTGATCACTAATATATCTGACCTGAAGATGCAGCCTGTGATGACTGGAGGCAGATTTCCACAGAAATTATTCAAAACGTTTTATACAGAAATTGTTTTTTTTATGTTACAATACAATCCATTCCCAGATTAGCAATAAATAACCATTTATCATCATCATCATCATTGTTTATTTATATAGCACCTTAAAAAAACACCTGGTAGACCAAGAATATAACTATAAAGAGTAATATTAAAAGAACAATTTAACACAAAAAATGCATGTTTCATAACGAGTAATGAAGATAATCATCAGAATCACATTAAAGTCTCATTTCTATCAAATGTTACCACTGAGGCAGCGCTGTGTGTGCTGTTTACCTCAATGACCGACTCTTATCGCCTGCACTCGATAGCTGGTTCAGGTTCGATTACAGTTATATGGCTGTAATCATACTCATTACAAGCTTTACATAACCACTGGTTCCAGATCAGCATGAAAAGAAATTACAGAGTGTAATGGCCTCTAGCAGAGACGGGTTCACACACACACACAAACACACAGAAATGTAGGTGCACACACCACTTTTACTACAAACGTACTGCTGTGGAAATATTTAAAAAAAGCTAGAAATGCACTCAGAGATTAGTGTGGAGGCCTTGAGTACAGCACGTACATGTAATCCTCACAGTGAATGAGACTAAATCTGGCAGAAAGAAACACATGTCCACTGTTTTTGTGCGTGTGTTGTCACTCAAAGAAATCTTACCCTTCTCTGTCCTCGTCCGGTGTTATCCAGAAACGTGGGTGACAGCGGTTTGTTCTGAGGGTCAGAAATTGGCGCCGGTGCCACAGAGTTAGCAGACGGCGAACCCGGACCTCCTCCTGTGATGGACGAGGAGCTGACCAGAGGTCTGCTCCCATTGAAGAACTGACGCTTCTCCGCCCTGAATCGCAGGACGCTCGCCTCCAGGTCGAGGCAGTCGCGCCTGCTCTCCTTCAGAGCATCCTGCCGCCGCTTGTAGGCCCGGTCGTTGGCGATGACCTGGGAGAGCGGGATACCAAAGGCCTTGGGAGCCGATTCTGAGGAAAGAGGAGAAAATTTTCTTGCCAGCAATGATGAACACATAAAAACAACAGAGAAAACAAGGATGAAGTAGAAAGAAGAAAACAAACATATTGCCCAGAATATCCAAATAGACGATATGGATGAAAAATAGGGAAATAATATTAGTACTATTTATTTTATGCCTTATTTAAGTGTTAAATATTATTATATCACTCTTCCTCACTTGAACACATTCTTTTTGTACTAAATAAAGCTAAAACAAATTCTAAACTGTCTTGAAACGTGATTAAAATGTATAAGAACGGCATCTGTCTGATTTACTGTTTGTTCCCCTGTACAAACAGAACTGCAGAGAAATACATCTGAATGCGCTAACTTTGTAACTCATATTTGGAGCAGAACTGGAGCCTCCAGCGAGTCGTAATTTATTTATACTACACATTCTTGTCTGCTGATAGTATCTGAGATCCAAACAGGAAGATGATGTGACTTTCATCATTAGGGCGAACAACAGAAGCCTGGTTTCTGCAACATTTGCACCAGTGTTGTGCGATGCTGTGAAACAACAAATGAACACGAAAATGGATCTAAAATATGGGATGTTTTCAGATATTGAAACAAAAGCAAAATTCCTTGGTTAGGGGATAATAAATATCCCTAACCAATTGGCTGTTTTGGAAAGCTGAGCTGCATCTGAGGTTCTAGATTGCAAAGATAGGGTCGATATACACATTCGGGTATCTTAAAGTTTTCACAGAACTCTGTGCGCTTCTGTGAAAACCAAATACACCCTTGGTGTTACAGTGCCCCTATAAAAGCATTTACTTTGGTTAACACAACCTTCCCAGGAGTGTACGTTTCAGCAAACTCGCCCTGGGGTCGGAAGGTGCTCAAACAAACCCTCCAAAAATCCAAAAGCTACATCTCAAACTCTACAGGCCTCTGTTAGCATGTTAAATATGTAGGTTTATGGCAGTACACTTAGAAAAAGACTGAACAAGTGCAACTTGTTTGGTTTCCAGGAGAAAACTTCTCTCTAAAAATGTCTTTAAAGATTAGGTTTAAAACTTTCCTTTAGATAAAGTACATAGTTGGGACTGGATCAGGTGATCAGGCTCAGGGTGTTGGGGGCTTCCCATGATGTACTGAGTATTAGGGCTGTTCGATATAACGATATATATCGGCTGACGATATAAAAACATCTATCGTTTCATTTTACGCTATCGTTTGTTTCGTGGTGTCGCAAAATAAACTGTTTACTGCAACATTTTTTTATCGTTTTGATGGTCACTGCAGTGGCTATATTAGTTTCTTAAAGTTCTCTCTTTCTCTTATATTTTATATAACCACACTATGAACGGACAAGCGTCTGTGTTTATGCGTTGTTGTTAGCAACAACAACGGTAAAACCACCGCGTATCTGCTTCTTTATTTTTCACATAAACCTTTCACAATAAAGTTCCAGATCCTGTTGAGACTTTTCAAAATAAACTGAATCACGTGAAAGATGCAGAGTATTTACGGATGAGAAGCAAAAAAGAGCCGTCAGGTGCTAAAAAATAAACCTTAGACTGAAACTTTAGAACAGGCAAACTGCAGCACGCCGTGTAATAAATACTCACAAAGAAAACGGCGGCTGTTACAACTTATGTCTAATGTATAGTTTCATGCATCAGTTAAAACGCTCAACTCCAGCTACATGACGCGCAGCTGGAAACACTTCACGCAAGTCGAGCTGCCCGAGATTCACAGAATTTACAGAAAATGTTACATTTTTGTGATTTATATCGATATCGGACGATAGATTTTTTAATATCGGGATATGAGATTTTGGTCATATCGCACAGCCCTACTAAGTATTTCTTCTTCACTCACTATGTGTTTACACAGCAGTCTGCCACAGGCCGCGGGCACCTTGTAATTGTTTATTCAGCCATGAACTTCTCAGCATACCAAAGTATTCTAGAGCCAAATATGAGCCCATCTGTCTGGCAGCTAAAAGTTGGCTGAAACTGAATCATACAACAGTACAATGATCCCAGGCACAACAGCCAATCTACAACAGAATGGCTGAAAAAGTAAAGAAAGACCTTAAATGCATGCATGTAAACTTCAATGAACCGAAGCAACGCTGTAAAGAAGAAGAAAAAATCCTCCACAACGACGTGAGAGACTCACAAACTGAAACGGAAATGATTCCTTCAAGTTATTGCTGTTAAAGGCGCCTCTACAAGCTGCTGAATCGCTGGGGTGTACTTTTCACAGGAGTGTATGTGTTACTTTAAAAGTTTGAGATGGGCCTGTCTAATGTATGGGAGAGCAAATATGTTTGCCGGTGCTGCAGTCATAGTAGCCAACGAATCACAAGGCAAGCTGATAATATACAGCAGAGAGATGGACGTACATCCCAGGTCTGAAAAGTAAAGCCAGTTTACTTGCAGAAACACTTCTGGTTATCTAGAAGTCAGCGGGAAAATAAAAATACTGAAAGGAGGATGATCCAGCTCATTGGCTGATGAGTTGAACTAGCTCACTAACTGATAAAGTGGTCAGCCAAAAACATCATCTCGGGGATTTAATGGGATTTCGCAAACCTCGGTGATGTCATTGTGGCAATGTCCATCTATTATACTGTTAATGACGCTGACAAAGCTCTGATTAGCAAATAGCATGAACCAAGTTCCATGTTAGTGACTGATATTCATTCACACACAACAGGGTAAACAATCACTGTCGTGATCAACTTCACTTTGATGTCAAATGAAACAACCTCACTCTCTCAGTATATTCCCATAACATGATGTGATGGGCTATCAGCACAAACAACACACGTAAATCGAAGCAACACTCATTACAATGGTCTGTGAATACACAACCAATGCAGATGTTCTTGTGTGCAGTCCTCCAAAAGACAAGACTTGTAGCCTCAGATCTAGTACTGCATTTGTGTAGGTACTAGTTGATTGAAAAGTTAGACAAACGTTGCTGCAGAAACATGAAAGAGAAGGACAGCATAGATGGCCTGAACTGAAATAATCAAACATTTTCTGTCTTCTCCAGTGCACAGGATAGGCTAAAGCCCCAACATCAGCACAAACACCAAGAAGGCCTGTTTCCCTCTTATTACACTACATAGGAGTGACATGTAGAGCAAGGGTGGGCAACTCCAGGCCTCAAGGGCCGGTTTTAGTTGTGTCCTTGATCCAACACAGCTGATTTAAATGGCTAACTTAACTCACCAACATGTCTTGAAGTTCTCCAGAGGCCTGGTAGTGACCTAATCATTTGATTCAGGTGTGCTGACCCAGGGTGAGATCTAAAACCTGCAGGGACACTGGCCCTCGAGGGCTGGAGTTCCCCACCCCTGATGCAGGTATTGTGTGTGCCATGCCTTTAGTGCTCGATGCAGATCTTTATTAAAATGCACAGTTGTTATTAATAAAACACTGAGGGAACTCGGGAGTGTGAGAACCTGGAGGAGCAGAGATTACAGGGATGCTTACAGCAGTGCAGAGATAATGACTGATAAATCGAATCAAGGCAACTAAAGGGTCTGTTTATAGGCGATGATGAAATGAACTTGTTAGCCTGTGAACGCCGTAATCGCACAGCTCCTCGCACAACGGATAAGAGGTTTAAGTAGACAAGCGGTGTAAGAATAGACAGAATGTTGGGAGCAGGATAATCCTGTTAGAGCAGCCACACAGCAGACATCAAACTCAGACTGATACGGGCTTACTGCAGACACGCTCACGCAGGTAAACACGGTACGAGTGAGGTCGCTGTCGTCAGTTTCATCCTCGACATATCAACTCCAAATGTAAATGTCTCACTATGCTACATCAGTCCACTCCCGAGGTTAAGCATAGACTGTTTATCTGGCACCCACCTTAGTGAAGGCCCAGTTAGACATTCAGCCAAAATGTAGTTGTTATTTCATGATAAAAAGATGCATCGCCTAAAATGAATCTGGATATTTTGTGCATGAGAGGGAAAAAAACACCAAACGGTACAAAAAGTGCTTGTTGGCTCTCTGTCAGTAGTGCCCAGGAGTATACCAGATGTAGCCACACAAAAATGTGTAACTGCTCCAGGGTGTCCTGGATCTACCCTAGGACCTCCTCGTGATAGAACATGCCAGGAACACCTCGGCCTCCTAATCAGATGCCTGAACCACCTCAGCCGACTCCTTTCAGTGTGGAGGAGCAGCGGTCCACTGAGCTGACATGTGTTTCACACACATGAAACAGGAAGAAGATTATTTAGGTTCTATCTATTTAACACACTCACATTCAAGAATCGTGAACATGCACACAATTGTTTGAATGGAAACACATGGATGCACACGTGCACAGTCTCACCCGGAGAGTCCCGAGCAGGTCAGAGAGGCAAATCAGACTGGCAGGATGCCCTGTGAGGGCTTAAGGATGCAGGATGGACTCAGCCTGAAATAACTCAGGTTCTGTGGGGAGTTTATTCTGCAGAGCTGCATTGCTCAGATCAA
>NW_005187693.1:372467-378148 GCF_000239375.1 Pundamilia nyererei | reverse complement strand
TGCAGTCACTATACAGGGTGGGCCATTTATATGGATACACCGGAATAAAATGGGAATGGTTGGTGATATTAAGAGGATTGTCAATGCAACCCTCTTCTCCCACTCTTCACACACTGATAGCAACGCTGCAGGAGAAATGCCAGGGTAATCAATTGGGCAACATTGGTCATTATATACTGTATTTTGCAGACAGAGTTACAGGACTCTCTCCCAGACCACACACTCACACTCATAATACAAGTCAGAGCTTTATAAAAAAAAAAATGTAAAAAAGAAAGAAAGAAAGTTGTGTTTTCAAAATTGGAGTTCAAGTTATTTTTACTTCCAATAGTGTTAACATACTACACAGATCATGAAGATTTGTTTAAATTTGTTTAGAGGGAACATTGCTCAGCTCTAAATAAAATAAAATAAATAAATAAAACACCTGTTTTTAAGGTTTTGTAGTGAGCAGCCCTTTGATAAGTGCCTTGCTGACTAGCTGCCAGCTATTATTAGTTTGTGGCCACATGTGCAAGCTAGAGCAGAGCTACAAGGTAATTAGCGCAACAGATTGTGAAGTATTACACAGCTGTTTACACAGCAGGTCACCATTCACTTAAACTCTAACTTGTTTTTGGTTGCTAAACAGATATTAACCCATTCCAGCTAATAAACATGATAAAATTAGGCTGAAAAATCTTATCGGCTGTTTCTTGGCAACACTAGATGCTAGCTGTTTACTACGTGAAGGATTCACTCTGCAGTTTGTACAGCCTCTTCTCCTCCAGGCACTAAATAAAAAGGAGATCTTTACTCTTTAAAACTGGGTAAGTACGGTATAATTTAAAATAGTTTATTGTTGGTAAAGAACATGAAAAATCCAAATCATTCACTCATTCAAAGACTTTTCCTGGATCAGTCATACAAATATTTTTATAGTCAAACTAGTTAAGAGTCTAAAATCTCAATTAAGATTACACCAAAGTACTTATTTTTAAAGTGCTGATGGTAAACAGTTGCCCCCAAAAGAAGTAAAACATAAACCCCAACATATGGCAAGGTCTGACAGACAGTTCGACTCGGGAACTTTTTAAAATCTTCAGCGCTTTGTAAGCATGTATAATTTGATGATGCAGCATGCAATGGTAACAGTAATGATCATATTTACCTCTTATTTTATGACACACTGAGTTGAAACTGATTTTCTCTGAAAACACACTACACAAAGAAACACAACATTGCGTGTCAACAGGAACGGGCTTTATCCACTGAAAAGATGTCACCTTTTGATGATGTGCCTTACGCTGTATTTGATCTGTAAGCCGGGGCTTACTCTTCGGTCCTGAGTCCTGACGTCTGCTTGGAGGTACAGTCACTCCTGACATTTGGCCATGTTTGCTGGCATCACAAGCCAACCGTGATGGGGTTAGCAGCTTGCACTGGAAGCGTTTGCTTGTTTAAAGTAAACACTTGATGATTTAATAGCTATCTGTGGCAGCAGGGAAGTGTTGCTTCTCACAGAAGGGCAGCCAGATTAGCAAGACGTTTAGAAGAGGTTCGAGCGTTTAGAAGAGGGGAAAAGTATCTACATGTTTTCTTTCATAAAGGCTCAAGGCTCATTAACTAGTAATGTTATATATTTGAAGTCACACAGATGTAAATAATATGAAATAAGAAATTTGAGTTTTCAAGTCTATAATTCTCTAGCTATTTGCATTATAGTAATTCTGCTATGGTTTTCCAGACTGTTAACACTAGTGAGTAAAGACGAGTCCGATGCTGAGAGAAAGCAAGAAAAGAAGGGAGTAGACAGAAGCTCAGCAGATGTTCACTGAGTCCTTGATTTTACTGAGGAGGCAAATAAGAAACATATCAGTGATAAACCTACAAGATATAGACTGAACTGTTGCTGAACTGGGCTGATCTTGTGCAAGAATCTTGGACTGACTACTGGCTCCACTCCATCCCTCCACAAATTTAAAAATATTAAATCTCAAGAGTCCCATCTCCTGGTTAAATAAACGTTAAGAGCTGAAAAACAAAATATGAATACAGAGGAATCTTCACCAAAAACAGAACTGTTAGAACAACTTAATTATAATTGTATTATGTCAACTAGAACACATGATTTAATTAAGTTTTTTTTTTTTAATTAACTCTGTCAGATCAGCCCAGCAGATTTCAGTTACACACAATGCACAAGTGTGCTTTCACTTAAATAAAAACAGCAACAAAATTAGAGTAATTTCAAGTTATAGATAGAAACCCAGCAAATACACCACCATCACCAAAGCAGAAGACTGAATTAGAATCATTTAAAACACTGCACTAACTACAACCAAAATATCTCTTTTTATAATGTGTCTTAATATGTGCTGAATTGTTGATTAAAAAAAAATCTGCCAGGAAGGGAGATGCTTGTGTCAAAGTGTTACAGTTCAGGAATTTATTTTCTTTTCTCCCTAAATACGTCTGGTACTCGGGTCAACATCTGTTACTTAAAAAAACAGAGTGGATATATTTAGCAGAGGAACAGCTGGGTGATAATATCCAACCTCCTGGAGCATTAGACTTTAAAAACACAGGCTGTCCTCTGTAAAGTATTTTCCTAGGAATCAACAGTTTAAACTATTGCTTGGGAAAATTACATAGAAACTACTGGTTCACTGCATTATGATCAACCATACACGAATGCCAAGCAGATCACAATTGTCACTCTGTAATCCGTTACTTGACGCAGTCCTGCCTTTAGTAGTAGAGGAGCAGAGCCAGCAGGAAAGCTGCCAGGTCCCAATGTTCTGTGTTTTCATTAGCAGGGTTAACTAGAGCTAAGTCACTGTGTGTACAAGGCTGGAGGCAGGCTTTAAAGAGCTGCGTAGACAGCCAGTCAATGCATGTGCTGTGTAGTGTTGGGCATTTTGGCTCGTATCTCGCCCTGCTGCGATAATCACCTGAGAAAAGAGAACATCTTTTTCTGAGAGGTCACGCTAACATCTGATTTGTCACATGGGTTAGAGCAGGAAGATGAAAGAAGAAGTGGAGAAGGAAAAAAAACACAAGAAGAAGGGAAAAAAAGGTCAGGAGCAAATCAAAGAAAGCCAAAGAGAAGATGAAATGAAAAAATCAATACAGAGAAGTACAAAAAGCCTCAAATTTGTTTTGTTCAACAAGCAAACTATCTGCTTCTCTAGTCTGATTTTATTGGTAATTTCAGGGTCTAAAAAGTTGCTTCAGTTTCCATAAACACAAACAGTGAAACACCATTAAGAGTTAAAAACAGTCCAAATTCTTTCAGCTCCAATAAAAAGATTAATGTGGCTCCCAGATGTGACAATAAACTTTAACATCTAGTCATCCTTAAAAAAAAGGATCTATGATGTTTAGAGGGGCTAGAAGTTTGGTCCCAGTAACATGGTCCAGGTCTAAGGACCAGTTGGTGAACATCTGGCAACCACTGGTCGTTAAGCAAAAAGTGTGTATTCCTCTGGGATTATGTATTCCCTAGGTGCTATTAACACAGGCCTTAATGCCAGTCACCATCCCCCCCAGCAACTGCTGGTTACCAGAGGAAATTATGTAGTGGTTGCTGGCAGTTGCTAGTGTGAAATTGATCGCAAACAGCAAAAAGCCAGCAATCACTTGCTAACTAGTTGGGGAATGCACACCTATTTATGCCACCTATTTGAGGTTATAAGATGATCGCTGATTGGTTTCTGGGTTTGTGTGACTGAGGCCTTGACAGGAAGCCAGCTAGCTAGCTAGAACTTTGCTATAAATTGCTATAAATCTGGAAGTAAATGATGATGGAAAACCAAATATCAGTGATGTTTGGAGGGTTAGTGAAGTTGGGTTATAGTTGGTTAGTAGGAGAGCTTTGGTTAGACTAATATAAACTATTGCTAATATAAACTAACGCGGCAAACCGCCGTTAGCGAGTTATGGCGGATTGCCCCGTGCGTGGGACGATCCGCCATAACTCGCTAACCGAGGTTTGCCAAGTTAATGCAGTTATGGCGTTAACGTCATTTTAACGAGATTAACACTGACAACACTAATATAAAAACATGAGCACTGGGTAGGATGAAGGTTAAATTGTCTTCAATAAACGTAAACGCTGAGGGTCCTTGATTGGCACATTCAAACGCCATCATATAACAGGGAGGAGACACCAAAAATGGACTTTTTCGTACATCTGAGATGAGCCCATCTGCAACATAAGGTTAGTCATTACCATGTTGATTGGTTTGGATTACTGGCTATGAAAAAGTCCTTAATGGTCTAAACCTTAGTAGGTCTCTGTGTGATTATTCCATAAGCTCTTCAATGTTTTGTTTCCAAGGCTGTAGTGTGCACTGTAATTTTTAAAATCTCAGTCGAATGATGTGCTACGCATGAATAGCGCCAATAAAAAGTAGAGGCAGAGAATGATGACCAAATAGGGGGCTTGAGTCTACAAGAAAAACAACAGAGCAGCATGTTAAAAATACAAGCGTCTCATCCAACACAGCAAACGCTTTGACTTGGAGAAAGTGTTGTTATCGCATTGCTTAACAAAAAGATTGCCAGCACCATAGCCCCAGGAAATTAAAAGTATTATTTGATCTGCAGAGATGAGACTCTGTATATCTTTTACTCTTTTTAACCACAATGGCGAGGTGGCAGTTCAAAAGAAATGTGGAGGAAATCAAAGCAGAAAGTCACGGGTCCCCTCAGAAAATTCAAAGGCTTGAAGAAATATGAAACCTTCCTCCATTTCTGCTGAGAATGGAAATCACGTTTAGAACTGGATAATATCTGATCCGGCAAAAATAATCAGATTTCATACTACTTCACACCGAAGGCCATGTGGACTCAGACTCAAAAGAGCAGGCTTTCATGGACTTAACTAAATACTCCAAAAGAGGGGTGTGAGGAAGCACACATGCCACAAATGTAGATCAAAGATCCAAAAACCAATCCATTATATCCAAAAGTTCCAGATTCAAATCCTTTTTCCACTTTGTTTGTACCCAGAAAAACACAATTATAAAAAATAATGTGTGCAAATGGGGTTCTTCATTTTGTTAGTCTGACTTTGTTAGTTTCTTTGTGTTTTTGGTTTAAATGTAATCATTTGTTACAAAAAAAATCCCAAACATATTGTAGATGATACTTATAGCTCTACTAAAGAAGTTAAACTTGCAGTTTGTTCATTCATTATTCACTTGCGGTTATAAAAACAATGAAGCACCAGCTAAGTGAAACTTCCAGGATTTAGAGTTCATTCCTGATCCACTTGTTCTTTTTAAACAGTGTTTCAAGTATGTGTGGCCATTAGTGGTTAGTGGTGGTAAAAGCCACTGGACTCCAGTGGTGTATGTGGTTATGTAGCTTCAGCGGACAGAAGGGACATTGTGTTTGATGATAATATTTAGGGTAACAGCCTGTGGGGAAACACATTCACAGTTTATAGCCGCAGACGGGATCGTGTTTACCCACTTCTATGGTTTGAACTCACCTCGCTCTTTCTTTTCCTTTGAAAAGGAGTCAAACTTCCTGCGCAGAGATTTTCTTCGCTTGTGAGTTTCTGTGGGAAGAAAGAAAAGGTCACAGTCAATACAGTTTGTGGTGCTCAAGTATGTGTTTGCTTTAGTTTGAACAATGAAGTCTGTGTCACAGTCGGTCTGGGATGTCTGTCTTTTGTTACTGTTGTACATCAA
>NW_005187693.1:360117-372040 GCF_000239375.1 Pundamilia nyererei | reverse complement strand
ATGAGTAATTATGAATTTTCCTTTTCTGGTGGGTTTTTTAAAACCTGATTGGTTTATTGACTGTCCTCGTCTGCTTCTCTGTATATAAAAGAAGTATTTTATTGGGGCATTAAATTAGATTTAGGCTTTAAACAGCACTCGTTTGGATTTGTGTACATGAACACGAACTAATTAACTATATTTTAATGAATATTTTATGAGACCAGGGTGGTATATCAAAGGTATGTGGTGGAGTAAGTATAAATGTATTAAATCCATACTTATAACCTTGATCATGGAAGTAATATGTCCTTTTAAACAGACACCACCAATCAGGCTCACCCTCAATACGACATTTACTTTTTCTTTTCCTCTTCATCTCACTTGTTATCTTCTGCTTTCACCTCTTCCTCAGTTCCAAGACGAGAGCAGAACCTTTTCAATAGACTGAGTCTGTTTAGTGTTTTGGAATAGCCCACTCTGTCTAATGGCCCTTGACATGCTGGATGAAGGGAGATTTGTTGTTGCATGTGTGTATCTATAAGTAAGATACAAAGAGAGGTAAATAAATCGAGGAAAAGTGTTTTGAAGATAATAAGTGATTGTAAAAAAATGCCAAAACACAAAATGAGCTCTGCCAAAAGAAGATTTTAAGACTGAAATCGACTTTAGTATGAGAAAAAAGGATGGAGAAAAGATTTACCTGATGTACCTTGAAAATTCAATTTAAGGCGACCCAGTACCACTACACGCCTGTTTTTTCATGCAATTTAAATTTTGACATTTTAAATATATTTTACATAAATGTATTTGTGACCAAAATACATATATTGTATAGTAAAGCTTCACGATCGTACCCCCCACCATGCCTCGTAATTTCATAAAAGAAATGAAATCATCGTATTATAGTCAAGATTACTGATTGTTTACCGATTTAAATTTTTACACCTAATACTTACACTGGCAAGCTAGCTTAATACATGATAGCTGATTGCTATACAGCTTTCTTTTTGGCTCCTGACAGTATTTCTTCAAAAAAAAAAAAAACAACCTCTGTTTAAACTCTATGTCAACTAAAAGACAAAAACAACCATTTCAGTTGCCTTAAGGTGCTTTATATTGTAATGCAAAGACTGTATAGACTCCTACACTTTCTATAAAGGTCTTGGCTCATATTTGGATAGATGTAAAACCTCATTTTCATAAATTTCATAAAACTGACAATGCAAAAAAACATTTGAATGTACCTAATTTGGGGAAGATCTCTGATTAAATGTTTACCCTGCCTGGGTTTTTCCCCTTAACTTCAGTCAGAGCTGGAAAACAACCACTGCTGACATTTCTACTTCCTCTTCGCACTTTTTAAATAAAATACTGTGAACTACATCCCCAAAACAGAAAATCTGACGGTGTGTATGTTTTGTTACAAGTGGGATATTTTTTATTTTTAGGAACTCTACAGCCTCGCACTCTGGCTTGTGTGGACGAAGCCTTTGTTTGCTTTAGCAAAGCTGCTGTTTAGAAATCACTAATTCAAAGTCAGACCTTTTCCCTATTAAGGAATCACTGCTGTTACCTTCATGGCAAGTAATGCTGCCCGGCCTGTTTGCGGCACTTTAAAGTACGGACATTCTTTTCCCTCTTTTTTCCTGCTTTAATCAAAAAAAATAAGAAAAAAATGAAAGTAGCAGGGAGCAAATGAAGACTGCTGTGTGCTGCTGGGATAAAGAGGTCAAATTCTCATGACTGCAGGAAATTAAAGTTTATTTCCAAAGCACACAGCCCCTCCCATTGAACGCATGCCTCATCCAGCTGAGGCTGATCTGCTACTGATGAGTGTGTGCATGTACATGTGTATGATTACATAATGCACATTCACAGGGAGATAAGGTGACAGACAAGACAAAAACAAAGAGGGGATAAACAGCCCAGGCTTTGATGTTTAAAAGACTCGGCTACCTTCCTGCGCTCCGACTGGCTGATTAAGAAGTTCAGAACCTCAACGTCACACCGTTTGTCTGAGCTGATTGTTAAACAGGCCACCTTTATTTATTACTGATGAACAGATGCATGGCTACTGTTTTGGATTTTATCTCCTAACCCCAGTTTACTATCCCATTTTGGTTGTTGTTTGTTTGTCTCTTCACCATTTTTGGCTGTGACTGATATTTGCAGCCCCTGAGATCAAGTGCACCGGATGCAGGGGGCCAAGGGACCACTGAATCCTTCCCATCTACTCCGAGACTTCTGGTAAAATAATTCTTTTAACTTCTTATTTGTGAGTAATACCACTGTGACTTTGAACTGAAACAATACTGGCAGGACAGATGCTGTTGCGTTAGCCGATTGTTAGGTTTGGTTAATTATGTTCTTAGAGCCTTAAAAATCATCAGGTCATACATGCACAATGAACATGGCTGCAATAATATGCAATAATATGAGTCAATTGCCTTGAACAGCCCATACTTTAAGCAATGTTTTACTCTGTGGTATTCTTTTTTTCATGTGTTGCAGGCATAGGAACCAAATACAAAACTAGCGTAAACATAAGGAGGAAACACAGAGGCAAGTAACTGACACTGGGGATGGGTTGATAGATGTTTCAAACACTGCTCCAAAGTGTGGTTAAAAACACCCATGTCACATGACCATGGCTACATGTCACAGTGGTCACCATGGTGACAGGTCTCTCTAATTACACTGACTGCCTGTATGCTCATTATATACTGCCACTTCATTAGGTATACCTATTCAACTGCTCCTTTACACAAATATCAGCTAATCAGCTCTGTGCATTTAGACATGGGTGGTGGCTGATGAGGCCAAAGGAGAATGGTCAGACTGCTTCAAGGTGATAAGAAGGTAGGCAACAGTAACTCAAATAACTACTTGTGCATACAAAGGTATGCAGAAGAGCATCTCTGAAAATGAAACAAGGTAAACTTTGAAAGGGATGTGCTGCAGCAGCAGAGACCACAAAGTGTTTAACTCCTGTCAACTAAGAAAAGAGAACTGAGGCTAGTGAGGCGATGTTTTATCAGGCAACAGAGCATCATTTAAACTCCAGCCTAAGTATTATTGCTGACCACATCCATCCCTTTATGACCACAGTGTCCCATCTTCTGATGGCTGCTTCCAGCAGGATAACAAACCATGTCACAAAACTCAAATCATCTCAGACTGCTTTCTTGAACACAACAATGAGTTCACTGTACTCAAATGGCCTCCACGGTCACTTGATCTCAAGCGAACAGAGCACTTTTGGGATGTGGTGGAACAGGAGATTTGCATCATGGATGTGCAGCCCATAAATCTGCAGCAACTGTGGGATTCTGTCATGTCAATGTTTCCATGTTTCCAGCATTTTGTTGAATTAAGACAGTTCTGAAGTCCAATGCGGACCAACCCAGTACTAACAATGAGTAACCAGTGAAGCAGCCCATGCTCATATATTTCAGATTATCAAAGCATTGAAAGTTTTTACTCTTTTTAATGCATAACTTTTTATATCTTGCTGCTATACCTGACTAGAAAATCATCATCTCAAAGACGCTCACCTGGTTTAATAAATATTTAAGGATCGTAAGCACAAATCCAACTACAGGTAAAAAGCCAAGAGTTTTAAGACTGAAATGATCCAGGGAAGTAATAAAAGGACAAAAAAGAAAAAGAAGGAAAACGAGAGGAAGTGGAGAGAGAGTTAGTTTGCAGTCCCTGCAGAGCAGCGACTCATAAAACAGGGCATGAGAATGAACTCCAGACCACACCAAATAAGAGAAAAATCTGTCACTCAAGTACCAACACACTTCACAAAGAATTCCTTGGACCCTGCCAGCAAAACTAAAAACCACACTTGTGATGCATAAAACATTCAAATACCTGCATACGGGGGCCACACACGAAAATAAATGGAGAGTGGAATATATACAAACTGTACAAGCACACTGGAGAAGGTTTATGGGAGCGATTTGTCCTTCAGTTCCAGCAGGATGAAGCACCCAGAGAATAAAGGGAGCGGGCACATAGAGAGAAAAGTGAGATGAAACGCGAGGAATGAAAACACGTACGGAGATGGGGAGGGAAAAAAAGCAACAAAAGACGGACTGGAGGGAGGGAGCGCAACGGGAGGTGATGCTGAGACTGTAATAGACTGGGTGGCCAGGAGAGATTACAGCCCAGGGGAGAAACCGAGGAGGAATATTCCCACACTTACTCAGAGAGCACTTTGTCTGTGAGACGGGCCGAGGAAACTGTCTCACAGGACACAAAAAATGACAGCCATTTTAACTTTTACTGATCCAATTTGGAGCTTAGAGAATCTTGGTGACTGAGATGTGTGAGAGCTGAAGGAGTCATTTTTAAGGCAAATAAAATGAGCTTTTCTACGCTCGTCACAGTTTTTCATAGATGGCAGCAGCCGGTTTTCTTTTTCCAGATTAAGTGTATTAATAACTGTATTACATCACCTTTAGGCATATATACACTGTGAGCTTTTAGTTCATTTACACATGCACTTATATGGTCATTTACTACAAATAAAACAGTCTGTTAGGTTAAATAATCGATTTACGTTCTGCTTTTCTTACACAAACCTCTCCGGTTAATTAAGTTCTTCACATCTGCTGCTGCTCATTAACCAAAAAGTTGACTTCATAAAGAAACAAGGAAAGTATGAATGTGAGCTGTTTTACAAGCTGCACGCCATCTCGCTCTCACTGGGTTTACGTATCTTGGAAGAAACTGTTTGGGTCAGTGAGTCTGCTGTTTACAACATCACTAAATCAAAGCCGGCTCTTTTTCAGGAACACAAGGCATTTAAAGCAGCCAAGTTTATTTCGTCCACATGGGATATTTGTGAAGTTTATGTTGGAGCATTAAAATCACATATGCTAAGGACATCTACCATGATAGTAGTGATCACCACGGGGGGTGGGGGGGACAAAAACAAGTAAGAAAACAGATGGTATAAAGTGAATTAGTCATCTTTCCCATTAACGTTACTGTTTAATTGAACCCTGACCTGATGGGACAAACACACATATGAACAAGAGAGAAGAACAAGATTTCCCAAAAGCACGGAGCACGGGGAGTCTCACAGGATGTGTGACACATTAGAAACATTGTCTGCTAAAAGTAGATTTTCTTGGAGCATTAATATCAAAACAAGTGTTCACTCTAAAGTGTATTTACATTGTAAGGGCATAAAACGTGACTCACAACATGGGTAACATATGCGTTACGAAGGTTCCTCTCTTGTGAGACTTTAAGTAATGCGAGAAGCCAATAAATTTGTAACAGAGCATTGGACAGACTAAACAAGATCCCACAGAGCAACAATGATACCATTAGATGAGCAAAAGTAGCGTTTTATGTCACAACATCATTAAAAGATTACTGGACAAATTTCCATTATATTAGTGCAAAACATTGACATAGAAGTTCACTTACAGATGCTTAATCTTGTGCTAAACATAGCTAAAAATGTCCTCTTTTTACAAGGGTAATCACAATATGTGTTGCCTGAAGTCAGAAGTTTCCAGGGCGTCTTCGCACTAAATTCCACCACACATACTTATTTTGGACATGTGTGAAAATCCGAAAGAGCTGCTGAAAGAAATAGACTTTGAGTTTGTTTTGAATGCCTCAGATGTTTGTCAGACATCCAGAGAGTGGACATCTAGCGAGCGACTAGACCTTCAAACAAAGCCTTGTATGTACAGATACCCAGATACTTCGGTGAACAACCAAAACACCCACACGTTCGAAACTTTTAAAACTGATTTAAACATCTAAAGACCTCCAACAAAAGGTCCTGAACTTTGTAGATCAGTCAAATGCAGAAAGTTTAAACATCCACAGACGTCTTGAACGTTTCTGTCCAGTGCTGGGTTCCTCTCTCCTTATGTTGTCACCGCTACAAACAATGAGTGAGGAAAACAAAAAAAGTACAGCTTAGAAGGCACACTTTGAATCTGTTGAGCTGCAGCACGGACCGGCAAATTTAATGAGAATAGAGAACTGACACCTTGCAAACTTTAAACATTCAATCCGATCCATTTAGAGAAAAGAAATCATACATCATATATTTGAGCATATTTATTTGTTAAGTGAATATTAAAAGATAGTGCAGCTGGTGTTACCAGTTCTCCAATGCAGTCAATAGACTTTAAAAGATTGCCACTTGATGTCTCCTGATGAATAAAGAGATCCTGACAGAAAATCTCATGCTGGGCATTTTTGAATCTGACCAACCAAGAGTTAGCCATTTGGTTATCGTTAGATGCACCTGTTTGCGTATCCTGTTTTTCCTCTATTTCATTCTAATAGTGACCACAATTTACTAAATGAACAAATATTTTATTAAATAAGACTAAATAACAACTGAGACAGTAAACTCATTGAGAAAGTTTACTGAGATGAAGGGCGAGGAGGCAGAGAGATGATTTTGTCTATATTTCTGTGCAGCTGGGTTTGTTTTGGCAACCACAGAATTTACGTTTATGGCGATTTTCAGGCAGCCACATCCATCGTTTATGTGAAGATTGAATCACAGCTAGAACATGAGGCCAGTGTAAAACCTGCAGGTAAAAAGGGCAATGCAGGTGTTTTATTTAAATATGCTCAAGTTAAAGCAGCTAATTCAGAAGGTCTCATGTAGTGGAACCTATAAAAACCTCATGGGACTTTAAACGACGCAGAAAATGGGAGAATTTTTTTCCCCATGTATTCATGTGTGGATTGTAAATAGTTAAATAGTCCTATTATGTTGTAAGAAACTGGGACTGTTGTGGAGGGCCGCTCAGATAAGTGCGGCTCTCTACAACAGTCCAAGCTTCTTATGTGGGCCATTGGAAAAATGAATTCCCCACTCGTGCTTTGGATAATTTTAGGCATGAAATTAAGGTGAATTAAATTACACTTCTTTTTTTTTCATTAACACAGGAATTTTGTTTACAAAAAATCTCCACAAGGGCCTGTAGGCCCATTTTGGTGCATGCATGCATTGTGAAAAGTTGCAGAAGTAAAGTGGTCGTATCCCAATTGTAAATTTTATACTCAAGGGGAATTGTAAAGCCCTTGATATAATTGAGCTCCACTGTTTATTTGAAAACTTAAGTATACCCAGCCTCAATCAGTGACGTAGTCAAAGTTGAGGAGGTTGAAGGGTTAATAACCCTGCAAGAGAACAGTAGTATGGAAGAGAGCTTCTGAGTCTGAGAAAAGAGGCTTACATACCAGCTGGTCTCACAGGCGAAAAGCCACCAACAGATCCTGATCATACAAAGACACCAGTTGAATATTTCCATATTTCCTCAGCATCAGCCCCAGTGATCCTCCTGACCTCACTGACCCTAGGCCTCAATAAACACAAGAGGAAACCTCCTGGTCTGCAATCTGTGAGGTGTGTGAGGAATTTGCAGTTTATTAGTGAATCTAGCCCACTTTATTAGATGGCTTGAGTCCTTCAGAGTTCAAAAGGGTACACAAGATTTACATGTAGGTCTGATGTAAGACTAAGAAAACCAAGCACCACCAAAGCCTGAATTTGGGCAACTCAGTGTGGCAAGAATTAATTTAAACTACATGAAACACTGCTATATCACTTTGTCTCCTTCACCACCACCTTTACAATTCAGTTCAGATACAGTTTGTAAAATATCAACAGTATATGTCAGTGTACAGCAGATTGCACTGTAATTTGGTTTTCTTACTCCTCCCAATTCAAGTCCATAACCCTTGACACAGTGGGTACCTTCCTCTGTAAGTAAGTATAGCCTGTCAGTCTAATGTTTCCATTAGTCAACAATTTGTGTCCATGTCTTTTTTGTTCTGTCTGATGACAGCGATACTGACGTGAGTCGCTAACTTTTCTCTTGCTAAGAGCTGCTGTTAGCTGTTGTTTTTGTTACTGTTAGCTGCTTTTAGCCAGCACTGGTGAAACTTTCTTTGAAATAGATCAAACCTTATTGTATCCGGATACTCACTCAATAAACTGATGCAATGTGAGAATGTAACTTTTTATAAGAGGTAAAGTGTGATTTTTAAGCTACTCGAGCCTAACGTTAGCTGGCATAATTTTAGGTAATGTTAGCTAGCATTAGCTAATGTTAGCTTATAACCAGCTTTTATTGTTGGTTAGCTGGCTTCTTTTCAGCCGTCACATCTGCTGAAAAGAAGTAACTGCCACAATATTAGGAACAAATAAAAATATTTATGCGTGTTTATGTGTCAGTTCAGGAGAGGAAGTTTGAGTCAAGGAAGAGGATGAGGTATAAATGAGGGCGGGGAACGAAATCGTGAGAAAGTGAAAATGGAAATATATATGCACAAATATCAAATAGTCATGTATAGTTTGGAAGAATTAATTCATTAAATTACAAGTAACCCATAAGGTGTACTACATGTGTGCCAAGTCTCTAGCCACATACTTGGTGGAACGACAATGACCATCTCAACAACGCACAGGTTACAACCCCTGTTAATGTGCTGACATTTGAACCTATGCTTCATCAGTCACCATTTTTACATTGTTACACGAAAACTAAATAGCCATATCTGGAAAACCCACACCCCTGTAAAAGCAGTGTTTATGCAACACTACTGCATAAATCAATTGTATTAACATTCAACAATTCGTCCACAATTGTGGGAGTTCCTGCTGCAACAGGTGTCTCCCATAGCACATTTTGCCATAATGACTCACACCAGGACAGCTGCACAAGTTTAAAATCAGAAACAAAACAATACCAGCTAGACTATGACTTGGAAACAGCAGTACTGGTCGGTGGTTTAAGAAGTGAATATTACCCAGCTATCTCATATCATCACCCCTAGGGTGGGAAAAAAGACAAATCATGACCCTATCCAATGGTATTTGAGATAAAGAGTCAATTAACAGAAATCACGTTGCCTCCCTTTCCCCTTCCTTATCAATCTGACACCCTGGATTCCGTTCCAGATGATCCTTAATGTCTTCCTGCTTTATGCTCATTCCTCAGATTCACAGACAAGCTGTTATGGCTCCCCTGGCAGACTGAGTTGTTGTTTTTGCTTTAGGGCAGTTCAGTCTAAGTTTGGCTGAGTGTGGCTAACCAAACTGGCGCCATACTCACCAGGTCATCGTGAACTTTTATTCTCAAACCTCATGACGACCAATCCGCCTCACCACTAAGACTGACTAATGAAATTTAACTGCATTAAATTGGCAGCAATGGTGACAAAAACAAAGTTGTCCTTCATCAGTTTCACTATTCTGGGAAGCTATTGTAATGGAGTAACTATCATGCCCTGTCCCTATGAATTTAATGGTCGGACATAGCATTTTTTCATGTTTTTAAACCTTTGGTAAATGGCCTATATTTATATAGCGCTTTACTAGTCCCTAAGGACCCCAAAGCACTTTACATATCCAGTCATCCACCCATTCACACACACATTCACACACTGGTGATGGCAAGCTACATTCTAGCCACAGCCACCCTGGGGCGCACTGACAGAGGCGAGGCTGCCGGACACTGGCGCCACCAGGCCCTCTGACCACCACCAGTAGGCAACGGGTGAAGTGTCTTTACCTCCTTGCCTTCCCTACAGGGGATTGTGCCAAATTTAAAAACTGATTTGCGACTTAAATGCTATTTCAGAAATCAACAGAAACACAAAACATACTCTGGCAACACTTGAACTCTGGCTATCACATGTCTATGCAAGTTACACAAAGTTTAGGCCCATTTCCAAACAATTACTTTCGCATGTGACTTAACAGCATTCTCAATTATGTGTCAGAGGAAACTGATTTTCTCTCAGATTGGGGTTATCTGTTATGTTTCACAATTACTTAAGTAACTTATTTACTATTTATAGTTTAGATTTTCTAAAGTTGCCCATTTTCAGTAAACCAATAAAACGTAAGCCGGCAGCCTGGAAACCCAGAAATTACAGGTTATCCTTCCATGATGGTCAATGTAACGAAGGGTGTCTTTTAACTCAAATAATGCTGCTTTTTTTTATTAAAAAAATCAAACCAAATCCTTTGATGCCTCAAAACCAGTAAAACCTAATACTATGAAACCAAGGTAATAAGGAGGTAGATGTGACTAAGAAGGATAATCCTCAAGACTTTTATATCCTCCTGAGAACCAAGGACAAAAGAATATTCCTATTTAACTTTATTTATGATTTCCTGCCTCTTTGGAGCTAAAAGAAGCCACCCAAACACATGACATATTAATATAAAGCCCAGGATGTCCTCTGTTTAGTGCCTCAGGAGTTAGTAGGGTAGTTCAAACAAGTCAGAAGATACAGACTAAAAACAAATTCCCATTACAGAGGGCATAAATGAATAGGCCAGTACTCAGGATGATATAGCAGACAAAGGTTCAACTCCCATGACGCCCATTTTTGTTTAGTCCCAGATTCCATCAGTCCAAATTCTTTCGGGTAAAGATCAAATATGTATGCCTTAAACTAACAATTTTTTTTTAAAATCTTGAATATTTGAGCTTCCAAATCAATAAAGGTAGTATATGAGTGCTAATAAAAAATGGAAGTACTTTGGAAAATATTGAGGAATCGAGTTAAGAAATCAGTTTACACTCAACCACCATCAGATCCTTTAGAAACACCATCTCTGTCCTTCCCCCTTACCTTTAGGGATGCTGATCTTGAAGTCCAGGTCCCTCTCCTCCAGGTGGTACAAAGCGACTTCCTGTAACCTGGCTCGCTCCAGCTCCGATAGGCTCTGGATGGGAACTGGCTGTAACCGCACGCTCTGTCCCAACATGGTGGCCCACGTGTGATCCCCCTGCAGAGAAAAGAGATGGTTAAAAGATACAGAGGACACAAAAATACCTATAGAAACACAAGCCATTAATCAACAGGTACCAGATGGTCTTCAAACTAAAAAAACAAAACAAAAATCTCCACTGACATGCAATCTCTGACCATTGCCAACCAACCATCAACTACTTAAAGGCAAAAAAAAATCTTCAAAAGCAAAAACAGAGAATTCAGCTGTGAGCTTTGCTTTTATCACTGTGTAACAAGATAAAGAAAGACACCATGTTTCTTGTCAAAAAAGTCAGCGCGTTCATTTGTTTTCACTAGTCTTAAGCCTGTATTTATTTTTATTCTTAGCCTTTTATTACAAAAACCTATTGTGATGCCCTTTTTGTCTGTTGACCTTGAGATCTTTGCACAGTGAAAGCTCATTAAATCTCTGCAGACACAACCTGACCTTTTAAAAAAGGGGGAAATCCACAAGTTTAACACAGGAAGCCTGCATTTGTCATAACAACAAACCTAAATTACATTGCATATTTTATACTAAGTCTTCTGTGGCTCTAGATGAGCCTGTTTATAAGGTTTATTGGGGCCAATCTTGGTATAAAACTGCTTGATTAAAAAAAATAACTCAACTTTAGTAATTTCGAAGAATAACCCTTTCTAACTCATACAAAAAAGAAAAAACAAAACAGGAAATTAAAAACACTGTATCAAGGATTTCTACTGTTTTACTTAGTGAGGTTTAATCTACAAACATTTTCAGCTTTTTTCTGCTTGAAGGCAACATGATAATAATATTGGTGCATCAGTAAATGGAAGTACTATAAGAAGTAACCATTACCAACTGCAACTCCAGATTAGCCTGCTTTACTGTATCTCATATTGATAAAATGTTATTAATCTAAAGGTATTCCGATTTCTTTAAATCTATCTTTGCTTAGAGCCTAGATACCCCCTTAATTCTCTAGCAGGCTGCCAAACATCTTCATAGCGAGCACTGGCTAAAGCTGGAAAATATTAAGATTATACAACAGTGTACAAACAGGACCTGATCTTGAATGGACAACAGGGAAATTAAATCTGCTTTTAAAAATGAGTTTTCACCATTCCTCATTTAAATATTTATCTTCTGAAACAATATTCAAAAACTCACCACACTATC
>NW_005187693.1:357412-359397 GCF_000239375.1 Pundamilia nyererei | reverse complement strand
AAGAAGCATACAATCTCATTCCAGATCTTAAGTCTGTGCTCCACAACCCGTTCACCCTGTCAGACAAGCATGTGTTTCTAATATATGCATGCTGTGCGACTTTTCAGAGAGCCCAAGCGTATAGGAACTGTGCAAATCAAGTAACCAATACGTCCAAACTGTCTTTAGCAACTCGTTGATTTACTTCTATTATCTGAGGTGACTTCAAACCACCTCTGTTTGCCACGATGCCAATGGTTGTTCTGGTTCACCACATTGGGGTTAGGTTCCCCACTGTTGTTGGAGGATTGTGCCAACTTCTGTAATCTTTTAGTTTGTAAAAATTACGTCCAGATGGGATAACTTTACATCTTTGTGCCTCAAATTCTTGTGGCGTGTGGTTAAATGAAACCGCATGGGAAGTTTGTAGGGAAACGTCTCTTTGTTAAAAACTAAAGGAGATCCGAAACATGAGAAGAAGGTCCTAAGCCAAAAAGATCTAAAGACCCCACTTTAGACTTTGACTATGCATTGTATTCAATAAACATTTAAAGTACTTTGGATGAAATAATATTCTCCACAGGTGTCAGATACAATTAGCAAGGAAAAAGTAAAATATGACAAAAAATGTAGAAGAGAAGAACTTTATACTGAAAAACTATTAACTAATAGGATCATATTTAGTGACAATATGTTTCTCTGCTGATTATTCTAAAAAAAAATTGACAAACTGTCGGTCAACTCCCAAACTAAAGCTGAACTTCATGAAACTTCGTGAAAAGCCGGAACATAGCATCAAAGCTGAGATGACCTAGTCGTCATCCACACCCTCCTCCTCCCTGACCTCCAAATTTGGATTGTTTTGTAGATAAGAATAGTTTTGTTCAGCAACACAAATCAAAAGATTAAAGGTTGTGATTACGTCACCAACTGCTGTGAAATTTGTTTTGTACTAATAACTCCACAGCAGTCTAAAGAAACTGGCTGCAGTTCAGGGTGTAGCATATGGTGCTCATGAGCTAGCCCCAAATGAAATGGCTAGTAGACCCAACCCACTTTTTATTTTCCAGTCCAGAAAAAGACCACTAATATTATGTTTATGGATTTTAATTGTTCCCATAAAACACTAGCATGCTGCTGATGCATGCCAGTTGGTCTAGTAAGGTTTTACAAACAGTTATAAACAACAGCTAACATGAGAATTGTGGTTAAATCACAACAGACATTTGTACATGTGTCCAAAAAACAGCTGCTTGTGGTGGTCAAATGTTAACCGCTATCAGATATAGATAGCAGATTACAATTAAAGTGCCATAAAGTGGTTCTTTGTACCCGGAGGTCAAGTTCAAGGCTCGTATGATAGGTTGATATAAACATTTATGACAACCTTTTATACATAAAAATATTTAGTAAGTATGACTTCACACTTCTCACAGTTGTGTTATTTCTTGTGTCTTCTCGCTTTGTTCAGTCATGCTATCTTTTCATTTTTATTCTCTGTAGGTCTCGCTGTGCACTACGTGAGTGTGGAAACAGATCCACATGTGCATGATTTTCTCATGACTAAATGCAGACTGCACAGCGTGATTGGACAAAATTACTTTGCTCTTAATGTTAAACACAACCAGACAAATAGGCTGTGGTGAAAGTGAAATGATGAATGATGAAAGTTTCCCACAAAAGAGCGCTGAGGCCTCATCCACATTTTCTAAAACTGGTAACATGGACTCACTCAAAGCAGCAGGGTTCAGTGGAAAACAATACCACAGGCAATATGGTTTGCTGTATGAAATGCCAAACTTTAGACATGACATTTAAGTTAAATGTCATATCTCATGAGCAGTTTTTAAACCTATACCTTATGTGTATTTTCTCTCTTGGTGGATGTTTGAACGGTCTCACCACACATTCAGGATGGGTCAGCATATCTCAATCTCTGCTTTCATGAACAATTTCAGTTGTGCTCAGAAGTTTAAACACAAGCTGTTCTTTTCTCAGGGTGGAAT
>NW_005187693.1:354084-357109 GCF_000239375.1 Pundamilia nyererei | reverse complement strand
ACTAATAATTGATTAAATGTCTCTTAGCAAGTTGCACCTCAGTATTGCACCTTTGGCCAAATCTTTGGTATTTTGGGCTTTTTGGTGGCCTTGGACCTTTCCATTGTCCCGAGTATTGGTCAATCCTATGAGTGTCAAACAAATTCTTTTTATGGTAGTAAAGAGAAGTTACCTGTTGTAGCAATCATGATCACTAATGAGAAGGTTATAGGCCTTGGCCTTGACAAGTTAAAAGACATTGTAGGTCCTACAGCACCACTTATTAAAAGATTTAAGTGAGTGTGTGTATTTATTTGAGCCGGTATGTATTTTAAATCAATCTCCTATGACCTATTGTCCATAGAAAGAAAACAAATCTCATAAGAAGATGATAAAAAAGATAAAATACACCCAAATACTTTTGCACACCAATTCTTGTTTTTCTAAAGTCAGAAAGATGTATACTCTTTCCACCCTGGAAAAAGAACAGTTCAAAGAAGCCATTAAAAACCCCAAATTACCATGACATTCATGCCCGTGATGTGAACTGTAAGTACTGAGATTCGTTCACTGGGAAGAAACTCTAATGGCTGCAGAAGCAACCATTAGAGTTTCTCCTTTTTGTTTTTTTGGTTTGTTTGTTTGTTTTTTTTACTACGGTAGCACTTCCCATAGCTGTTAAGGTCAGTGGTTTGGAATACCATGCCAGTCTTTTTCTTCTCGACTGGACACTACTACCAAAAACTCTAGAAGTTCATGCAGAGTGCCTGATATTAACCCCTATTGGCAATCTCGCCTTGGAAACGTCTGACCCACTCTGTCATCCTGTGAGTCATTAAGAGTCACAGGGGAAAGCTATGAATCATTTGTGAGACATCAGAGACATCATGTGAGTTATTCAGCTCACGTGGGTCCAGGTGAAAGTTGAAAACCAAGACGAGCTGCCTTAAATTCAAGCCCTTAATGCTGCCAATATCTGGATGATCATTGTGGCTAACATTACCAAAATATGCAAACTTTTGCAAGTTAATGTTTTGTAATCTTCGGAGGCTACATTTTGGCATCTACCCTGTTATTACCAGCTGTGATCCCAGTGTCTGTTTCCCCAGTGTTAAACAATCTCACTCTGCTTCAACCAAGTTTAAAACAATTATGTTCACCAACCACAATCCAGCATTTCTACAATCAGTAAGTGAGCGCTGCTATTCACGATGTTCTGATTACATCAAATCGGCAATGAATGTTTCAAAAGTCCATCATTTATGGTAAAGATTGTCAGGAATGGTTTGGTAAATGTTGAGTCACTTGGCTACAGATACAATTTTATTTTCATTAATAATGTGTGGGAAATGTGTCATGTCTGGCTCTGTGCTCTTTTTCCTCTTGTGATACAAAAATTTCGCTGATGTAAAACTAACTAGAAATCACTGTATTCTAAACTCAAGACTATTTTACACAAAGTATTTGATCGTAGTAACTACTTTCCAATCTTTCCAATCCATTTCACCATGAAAACAAGGAGAAAAAAGATTTAAAAAGAGTATTGTTGACTTAGTTGACTATTAAAATAAGACCCTCCTTCACTCTGTAGGTTTTCTCTTTTTGTACAATCATGAGTTTTCAATACCAGGAACTAGGAAATGAGGCAGTGCAGCCACATGAAAGACAAACCACACAGGAAGGTAGCAGAAAGTGGAATACAATGACCTAAACCTCTCATTACTGATTTTAGACAGTGAAAGAAAAGCTTTTTCATTTTTTCCCCAGATGTTTACCAAAATAAACTCTGACTTCTCACAGAACTTGGAAACGTGATGACAGATAAACACATAAGAGATGAGACCTTGCGGAGCTTGAAAGAAGCAAATCAGCAGATCAAACAGGACACTGATCACTGCAATGAAGGACGTGTTGTTCAAAGCAGCACCTGCTAAAACTGGGCCCGTTTTTGAGTTTGCATTTAAAAGCAGGTCATATAACCTTGTTCTGATGCTGTGCCCCCGTCTGATGACACAACACAGTAAGAAACATGGTGTGAGAGCTCTCGGATGCTTTTCACTCCCCCCCCCACGCTGCTGTTTTGTGTATAGTCATCTCTCCCTTGGGTGCTTCTCACCATGCACATCATTAACCTCAGCATTTTGTTCTGCCCCCCACCCACCTCCTACCTTCTTGGCCAAACTGTGCAAATGAGGCAAAGATAAATACTGCCTCTCGTTCTCATTCATTACCAGGAGGTGAGGAGGTGGTTCATTTTTCCTGAATTACAAGAACATTTTAATTGTTTCCATTAACATAATAACATTGCTTATTTATTTGCTGAGACAACTATTGATTTCCTGTTCAACCAAACATCTGGGAATGCTTGAAAACTAGAGTGTATGTAAAACTGTAATGTAATGTGTATTAATAAAGCTACGAAAAATATACTGTAATTGCCCACGATTTTAAACCCCTGCAGGGTCGAATTATCAGCCGGAAAAAGCAAGATTTATCCCTGAATCCCAAAAAACTTTTTGGCTGACATACAGCAGGGTTTTTGAAACTGTTCAGGTCCAAGGAAAAGTTACAAAGGAGAACATGTTCAGGGTGGTCAATGATTCCTTAAAGACCCCCTTGTGGAGCAACATTAATATTTTTCCTTACAGAGTACATAAAAGGAAATAATTGACACAAGATCCTATTCTAATCATGTAAAGTGCCCCAGTCTTTATGTATATGCTCTCTTTAATGATGACCCTGTGTAACACAGTTTTTCTTTTTGTGTATTTTGCATAATGTCCTGATGCTTATACTGCCAAGGTTGAGAAAATATGTATTTTATCAGACAATTCATACTTTTGATTAAGCGACACAAAAGCAACGACGCATGAGCAATCAGGTAAAAACATTTGGTACATATGAAAAAAAGATTTTTCTCATTCTTCTTCAACTATTAGATTCTAAACAAGGGTGTACTTAAACCAGATGATCCATACTGTGCATGAGTGCTCTCACCCCAACCGGTCGCAGCAGATGGCCGCCCCTCCCTGAGCCTGGTTCTGCC
>NW_005187693.1:352213-353097 GCF_000239375.1 Pundamilia nyererei | reverse complement strand
GAATTGCGTGTGGCTGGTTGAACACAAAGTTCTCTATAATAGCAAAAGCTATATTACTAATTTCACTCTCCTTCACGGCTGTTTGAAAATGTAGAATCTAATACAGCTTCCTTCTTCAAATTTAAAACATCCACAAGAAAAGAGTATACAGAACATGTTCTTTGGATGCCCAGTTCTGTACTAAACACAGCATTTTATCTGTTCGTGCTGCACTAATGGCTTTGCCGCTTCACTGGTGAGGGACAATAAGAATCCCGTAGGCTCTCTGTAAAGCTTAAGTTATAAATAGGTCTAATATATAAACTGACCCTTTCCATCCTAATACTGTTATATGGAGGTTTATGAAGTAAGTGCCACAAGGGACAAGTGGATAAAGCTGGTCTACAAAATAATGTACTGTATTTATTAATTAAAATACCAAAATCCTAGACAAAGTGACATGGTAAAGCAGATTTCCAGCTTGTTCAAAAACACTATCTCGTTTGAAAGAATGAAACAGTTCGTGATAACACAAATGACTTTTTTATTTCCTCCCTTCCTTTCAATATGTTAAACACTCACACATGCAACTAATACGTGCAGTACCTTCTGTGGTTCCTTGATCCTTTCTAATGAAGGAACATTATGTTCACATTATGCAGCTCCACGTCTTGTTTTTCTTAGAATAAATAAGGAACGGTGGCTGGTCTAATTAGGATGTTGTCAAAAACCACCTCACAGAGTGAGCTTAACATACATTAGTATGCAAAGATACTTGCTTGTTCACTGACAGGAAGAGACACACACACACACACACACATGTGCAAACATACACAGACACACGCGTAAACAGACAGGCAGAGCTAATAGGCCCCTTGGCAGTGCTAAAGACTGACGGCCGAGCC
>NW_005187693.1:350471-351567 GCF_000239375.1 Pundamilia nyererei | reverse complement strand
TGATTAATTAAATAAGCTTATTTACAATCTTCAAATGACTGAATTAATGGTGTTTACAAAATAATGTTCCCACCTAATTATAGCTAATGGAGCTCCCATCACATTTGCTGTTTCTACGAACTGTTTAGGAAACATGAGAGTTTTATTTTAGGCATAATATCAGACTTTTCCGGGGAAGCACAGGAGACGTTTTAGGTGTAACGAAACATCCTAATACTTGAGATTTTGTCTTTACATAAGCACACTGCCATGGTCTCAAAATTATGCGAATAAAATGATAAATTTAGAGAAAGTCATTAAGAAAAGACGTGCATCATCACTCAGGTCTCTGACAGGTAACAGAAGCACTGAAAATCACAACAGACAGGTAAAGCAGCAGATGGCAAAGTACACTTGCTTCAACCCTCAAACAAACACAAAGTCTGTACCTGTATTGGGGCGTCTTTCAATCAAAATGCAACAGGTGGTCCTCCAGATTTCTGAGCCTTCTTGTATACAGACTTTGATCAGAGAAACAGCCGCATATCAGCTCTGAGCTGAATGAAACTGACGACTAGGAGTTAATGCGGAAAGTGGCCGAATGGGATATACACAGAGTGTGAGAGAGAGGAGGGCACGGGGGAATGGGGAGGGCTGAGAATGAGTGTGATTACGAGAGCAGCAGGAGGAGTGGCGCATGCTGACTTGACTTTCAGGAACTGAAAACATAAACACAAGACAGAGGAGGAAACAAAAAAGGAGCAATATGGGGGAGGAAGAGGTGATGGAAAGAGGTAGGGAAGATGAAGAAGTGTCACGGAATAAGTAAGGAGAGGAAATGGAAAGAAAGATGGGGCATAATAGGAAACAGTAGTTAGTAGTAGTTAGTAAATGAGCAAAGATAAGGGCGGGAGGAAGGTGCGGGAGGGGTAAATGGGGAAGAGGCTAAGGAGACCACAGGAGAGAATAAGTAGAAAAGCAGTATAAGGTTAGAAGAAGAATAAAGGAAACAAAATGCAGAGGACAAAAGGGAAAGTGTGAAGGGTCTAAAAAGGAGATGAAAATGAGATAGGGACACAGGAAAGAGGACAAGATATATGCGGGAAATTAGAAGTCA
>NW_005187693.1:348990-350387 GCF_000239375.1 Pundamilia nyererei | reverse complement strand
AGAGGACAAAAGGGAAAGTGTGAAGGGTCTAAAAAGGAGATGAAAATGAGATAGGGACACAGGAAAGAGGACAAGATATATGCGGGAAATTAGAAGTCAGACAAGTTAAACTGAGATATAAGAAAGAAAAACAGAAGTGATGAAAAAGGGCGTATGAGATACAAGTGACCGGTCGTAGAAAAAGGCGAGAGAGTGTTAATTCAGGAGACAGGAAAGGAGGCAGATAAGAAGAAATAGTTACATAAAGAGAAGAAGGGAAAAAAATAAGGAGGTGGTAAGCTGATGGAAGTGGGTAAAAAGAGGCGAGGTTTTAGAGGATGACTTGAGGAAAGGAGGTAGAAAGGAGGGCCGAGGTAGAAAGAGAAGAAGCGCCTGAAGGAGGGAAGTAAGTAAATGGAGGGAGGGAGGGACTGAGTAGGAGGAGGATTAAAACGACAGGATAAAAGCTCTATAAAAAGGACAGACAGGACAGTGGAGCTCAGAAGAAAAATAGAAAAGGAGTAGTCGACCAGAGGAAGGATACTACAGCATAGTATATCTACTCAAGTGTGAGCGGATATTAAAAGCTGCCCGAGAACCAGTTCTGACCCAGTAAAGCCAAATCCAGGGAATAATAGTTACCATGTTTCCAAGATAGTGGTCTTCCTTTTTCCCTCTTGTCTGGCAGCTCCATCTTCTCTCCATTATTATTGCACCCGCTCTGTCCCTCTACCAGCCATAGTCCTTGCATCTAAAGACCTCTCTGTCACCTCCACCCTCCTGCCATTCCTTCTCTCTCACTGTACCCAGCAGTAGCTCAGTTTCTACCAGCAGCCTGTTGGCCAACAGCACAGGAGGCACCAAACATTTTGATGTTGAATAACCAGTGGCTGGCACTAATTTCTCAACTTCTAGTCATGGTTGAAAAATAGCAACAAAGCTGAACCAATGTTGCAGGCGTTACCATGACGTTGGTTAGAGGGAGTTCTTACAGAGATTTCACTGTGTTTCCAAACACAACAAACCATGTGTTCAAGAAGAGTATTCTACTAATAAAATAAAGTTTCTTAGTCGAAAGACTGAAAAGAGAGAATTCCTGACAGGCTCCGGTAATATTAGTCTGTGTACAAGTTGTAGACATTCAGTGGATATCTGTTCACAGCCACGTACTAACCATATTAATTGTCTACAAAAAAACTCCAGATGCCACTCACAACCATTCAGGGAATAGTCAAACTTCCTCTTGTTACTTGTGGCTGCCATGTGGTCGCTAACTGGTCCCTAAGGTGCTAGCTGTCTGTTAGGGTTCACGACAGCTAATATTAACTCACTGAGCTTGACTTCTTAACCGGGTTTGTACTTTCTAGAGCATTTTAATACAGTTCCAGTTACGGTATATACAATTTATGAATACAGCT
>NW_005187693.1:343188-347251 GCF_000239375.1 Pundamilia nyererei | reverse complement strand
ACTTGCCCTCCAGTGTCATACTAATTTGGCCAACAACACTAAACTCAAGGTTTCAAAATCCAAGTTCATAAACGGAGGACTTACTAGCCATGCGCTAGCTACGTAGAACCTAGCTCACCAACAGCTGGAGGGACATGCTGCTCAACACGGATCTAGACCGATTAGATTTTAATGGAATTTTTTTCACTCTGCACAGGTTTTTTTCTATTATTTACAGTTATTTTAATGTGCACAGCTTTCTTCTTTGTCTTTTGCAGTAGTCACTGGAGGTACATAGATCAAAATGCATTGTAACCTATCATCCCTGATGCCACTCAGCCAATCGAGTGTCCAAAGACGTAGGTCAAAGAACAGAGGGGTTAAAGCTGTTGTTATTTTTGTTGAGACTGTTTACTTGTGAAGTGTATTTTATGGACAAAAACCCCTCAAACTAGACTTCTTTTTTAATGAAGCACTTAGCATTTACTTTATAATCATTTTATTACTGAAGAGCTCTCTGGTTCATATTGAAAGTAAATAAACGCTGCTGAAATGCTACTGAATTGTACTTTCTTCCATTTACTTGACTAAAGGTTACTTCTCTAACCGTACTTCCTTAACCTGATGTAGAAGCTTCTCCCTTATTTCCAGGTATAAGGCATGACTCATCCACCTGGAAATTTATACTCACCAGAAACATATTTAACGTTTAAACATTCCTAAGAATACAGTTTTGCTGTCTGGGAACATAACTTTTATATGACATGGATGATGTACCAGGCAGTGCTGGGCAAGTAGCAACTGAACCACAACATTCGAGTTGGGGCTTGTAATAAGGAGTCGACAACAAAATGCTTGGATACTTCTCAGAGATGCAGAACTTGTAGGCATTATCAGTTACCATCACTACTCCTTTAACCAAATATTTTTACTGACCTTCCACTAAACGTAAGTCTTGTTTTAAGAGCAAGAGCAAAAAAGGAAGCATCTGGCTACATTATTCGCTCTATTATAGGTTAATCTGTACTCAAATTATCAGCACCTAAAGTTCAAAAGGTAGGTATTAAATGCTATGATAACCAATAAATTGACTTAATCCTGCAAGAAGATTCCATCACGCTGTCCAGATGCCTCCTAATAGCTGTGAAGAGGCCAGTGTGCGAACAGCCGTGTGAAAACACGTGTGGAAAATGACCACCGGGACTCCCATTTGTGAGGCCCAAGTAACAGCAGCTAAACCACTTGACACTTCTGACCCCTAAAGGTCAACAGTGGCAAGAGGTCAGATTTAATGAGCCTTATTACTTTGTGAGGGCGGACAAAAACATGAGATAAGGATGTCAAAGTATTACAAGCAAACTGCTGAGTCATAGCACAAGGGTGAAGACTAAACAAAAGCAAAGGAACATAGAACCGCACAAACAGTAATAAAATTAAAACATTGTGAAGTTTAACCTGATAAACCGTTCTTGAATGTTCTTGTGGCCAGTGTGTTTTGCTTTGAAGCTGCCAAAAAAAATTCAAACCTCCCTACCGAGTGTCAAGACGTGTAGGAGTGCCCCTGGAGTCTGTTATGGTTGATGTAAGAAAAAAATGATCCAGACTTAGCCCTTTATCATTTTCATGGAGTGTTTTTTCATGCTGTACTTAATATTATTTTTTTCTTGAAATGTAACAACTGAATCCAGTTATTTAGAGATTGAGCATGCACCGCTCTCAACCTCCAGTCGACCAAAGTCACTTTGAAGACAACAGCTGACTGCAGACTTGGTCCTGGTCTTTGAAGCAACTATTTCAAACGCAACAAGATTGTGGTGAATGAAAATTACTTATATGGTTACATTAAAACGCTCAATCCAATATACAACACATAATTTATAACACATAATACCTAAAACATATACGACACACAAAGGATAAGTTACCTTAGTCACTGTTAAAATAAAGTGTGAAGTAGTGATGTTATGTTATATTTTTTACTGGTTTTGCTTTTGTGCTTACATTTGTCGTATGCTATCACTGTAAATAGTGCTGTCTCACTGCTATTGCACTGTTATGCTGCTGGTAGCTTATTTTAGTTGAGTCACACTTCAAATGAGTAAGTGTGTCATCAGCTGCACGTCAGTGGTCCCACATGATCAAAGCTTAACTTTTTATGGTTTAATGGTAGGGCAGCTATCATGGAAAAAAAATCAAACTGACAATAAACGTATCAAATTAAGATAATAAATGTTGCCAAGATCCAAACCACGCCTTTTTCCCCAGGTAACACAAAGTAGAGTCTGAATGCAGCTAAACGTTTGTTGCTGCTGAGAAGAGAAATGGCACATGGATATTATTTTTTTCAGAGAAATTCTCTTGTTCAATTTGTATAGATTTACTGAAGGATCCGGTAGCTATTCCCTGTGGACACAGCTACTGTAGGAAAACTTTCACACCCAGACCTCTCCTGGAGAAAAACATCATGTTAACAGATCTAGTGGAGGAGCTGAAGCAGACTGGACTCCAAGAATTACCAAAAGCAGAAGCAAAAGGACACTGAGCTTAGGCGACTAAAAGTCCAGGAGACAATCCAAGATCGAGAGAAAGATGTGAAGCTACTTCAACAAGAGGTGGAGGTCATCAATGGCTCTGCTGACAAAACAGTGGAGTACAGTCAAAAGATTTTGACAGAGCTCATCCGGTTCATCAAGAAAAGACGCAATGATGTGAAGCAGCAAATCAGATGCCAGCAGGAATCTGAACTGGGTCTAGTCAGAGAGACTCAGGAGAAGCTGGAGCAGGAGATCACTGAGCTGAAGAGGATGGATGAGGAGCTGGAGCAGCTCTCACACACAGAGGAGCACGAGCAGTTTCTGCACAACTACCCCTCACTGTCAGCACTCAGTGAGTCTACACACTCATCCAGCATCAATATTTATCCTCAGATGTACTTTGAGGAGCTGAAAGCAGCTGTGTCAGAGACCAGAGATAAACTGCAGGACATCCTGTGCGAGACATGGACAGTGGGTGCTTTTATACCAAAGACCAGAGCAGATTTCTTAAAATATTCACGTGAAATCACACTGGATCCAAGCACGGCAAACACACGGCTGTTGTTATCTGCAGGGAACAGAAAGGCAACACTAAGGCTGCAACATCAGTCTTACGCTAACAACCCAGGCAGATTTACTGAATATAAACAGGTGCTGAGCAAACAGAGTCTGACTGGACGTTGTTACTGGGAGGTGGAGTGGAGAGGGAGAGGAGTCGGGGTAGCAGTTGCATACAAGAGTATCAGCAGAGCAGGTGACTCAGAGCAACGTATATTTGGATTCAATGACAAATCTTGGTCACTGCGTTGTTACACAAACAGTTACATATTCTGGTACAACAAAGTCCGCACTGACGTCTGTGGCCCTCCGTCCTCCAGGATAGGAGTGTACACGAATCACAGAGCAGGTGTTCTGTCCTTCTACAGCGTCTCTGACACCATGACCCTCCTCCACACAGTCCAGACCACATTCACTGAGCCGCTCTATGCTGGGCTTTTGCTTTTTTACTCTAATGAAGATAGTGCTGAGTTCTGTAAACTGAATTAGAGAGGTGTCATTAAGGGGAAGTTGGTTAATAATATATGTTTTGTGCAGAGACTGGCCAACAATCCCACTTTATGGGTAGCAAACTCACTTATCAGTTGTTGCAGAGGGTATGATTGACTACTATAGCGGGTTTTACACTATCAGCAATCTTAAAATCAAAAGGAACACTCTTTTATTGTGTTTGGGAGAAGAATTAAAACATTTTGAGAAAATGGGTTCTAAAAAATAATCACAAAAGAAATTCCAATAAGCCAAATTGTTTGTTTGTATCCAGGAGGACACCTGAGAATAAAACATGCACAATCATTAATGATTTTAAATGCCAAAAATATAGCAAGTCATCTGAACTTAGACAGGACTTTCTTTTTTCTATGCATGAAACCTTGTTTTTGAATGTGGTGGATTGGAGCACAGAGTGGTATTTGATTGATTGATTGATTGATTGATTGATTGATTGATTGATTGATTGATTGATTGATTGATTGATTGATTGATTGATTGAT
>NW_005187693.1:342010-343168 GCF_000239375.1 Pundamilia nyererei | reverse complement strand
ATGGATAATATTTTATTCATCCCGAGGGAAATTGGAAATTTAGGGCTGTGTGTAAATAAAATGTACTAATGACTGCTCACCGGTTCATGTCTTTTGATTTATGATTAATATTCTTTTCAGAATAAAATGATCCTACACAACATATTAAGAAGTCAACACAATGTTTCATATTTTACGTCTATTCCACCAACTCCGCGCTGGTGACCAATCTAGATTCCACTTGTTCCACACAAAACTTCTACTTCAGAGACAAGAGATAAACTAAACGACACTGTGCGTGTGAGAGACAAGTGGAGAAACATCTCACTGAAAGTCAGTGAAGTGGATATTTTGCTACTTCTGGAGCACCAAGTGGAAAATGTCTCAAAGGAAAGCTTCTAAAAACACTGGGAATCGTCACCTTTCTGTTGCGTAATGCATAAATATGCTTATTGCTGTAGGAATCATCTCGACCTTTACAGCTGACCCATCCTTTGTTCCAGTGAGCTCATGGATATCTTACACTGGTCAGCTTGTTTTCTGTCTCTTCTTCCGGTTTCTCCACATCATCTTTAATCCCTCTAACTTCCTGTAGCGCTGCCATACATTTCCAGGTCAAACATCATGAGTGGGATTGCATGTTTGCACATCTCACAGCCTCAAGCTTGTGTGCTGACTCCAACTGTCTGCTTCAAAACAGGATGGATGGTCAACGGTCAACTGGCAACGCACACACACACAAACACACATGCACACGACTGAAGCCAGATAGATGGTGAACTTTGTTGACAACACTGCCCCCTACGGACTATACTATGTACAACAAAATAAGAGTCTGTGCTTTGAAACAGCACATAGACGCACAGAAGGACCACAAACCCACATCGTAAATGCTTCAGTAATCATTCTTTGTTTTCCAGTCATCCTAAAATAGTTTCAGGAATGAAAAGTTCTTCTGAGCCTTTTCTCACGTATTCCTGAGCCAGAAAATAAACACTGATATGCATGTTTAACTGCCCTGAATATCAAAATACCAAATCTGAAAATAGTTTTAATCTACCTAAATCTGTATTACTCAGCGCAGCTGGTTTAAAACTCTGAGCACCGATTCTAGTCCAGACGTGTTAAAATAAAGATCAACAGATAAGAAACAGAGGAAGGTTGGCATTCACTGCTGAT
>NW_005187693.1:341007-341932 GCF_000239375.1 Pundamilia nyererei | reverse complement strand
CTGGTTTAAAACTCTGAGCACCGATTCTAGTCCAGACGTGTTAAAATAAAGATCAACAGATAAGAAACAGAGGAAGGTTGGCATTCACTGCTGATATGATGAGGGCTTCGCTCTTTTTACAATGAAAGAACTGGCTTTAAAATCTGCAGACATTTTTTTAATGGGCATTTATTTATTCTTCAAAAATATAATTTTTGTTTCATTGCAGTGAAAGTTTAAAAAACATAGCAGGCAGCAGTTGTGACCGACTCTCCTATGACATGATGGCTCCAGGGAACTTTATTACAGTTAGGTCCACGATTTCTTGGACAATGACACAGCTTTTGTAGTTTTGCCTCTGTACACCAACACCACAGTCGATTTCAAAGCAAAGAACTGAATTGTCAAGTGCTGAATTTGTATTTTATAGCTTTTCACTATAACTTTAAACATGAAGACCAAAGAGAAGTCAGTACAAATTCAGGAGGTCATCATCAGAGAGAGCAAAAACTTCAGGAGTGGCCAGATCAGTAATCCAGGATCTAACCAAGTCAAGAACACCCAGGAGGCATATCATGGTCAAGGTCTAAAATGAAGAGAAGCCTTCATAAATGGATATAAAGAAGCTTTACAACAAGATGTAAACCACTAGTTACACTCAGAAACAAGAAGGTCAGATTAAACTTTCTAGAAAAAGTAAATAACAAAAGAGTCACTGGACAAATGAACCCAAAATGAACTCGTACCAGAATGATGGGAAGGAGAGGCAGAGAAATCATGACCTGAAGCATATCACATCATCTGTCAAACATGGTAGAGGCATTGTTATGGCATTGACTTTATCGTTACAGTTGCTGTATCTTATACACGGCTGCAGCTTTGCAGCTTGCAGCCGAACACATCAGCAACAACAACAGACACTCAGGACCCAGTACAGACTTTAAGC
>NW_005187693.1:338496-340668 GCF_000239375.1 Pundamilia nyererei | reverse complement strand
CAGACCACGCCCCACCACAAGAAAAATAAATGTAACTCCTAATGACTTTCCTACAAGATAAAGCTCAAATTAAGCTATAATTCAGCACTTGATTTAATTTTACTTTTTCCAACAAATTATAGACCCAACTGTTTGTTTTGGCTTATGATAAACACGGCACATCTTCGTTGCCTGATAGATGACAGATCCAGCAGTGACTCTCTCTCATGTTTCCTTTTGTTTTGTTACAAACTGCCTGCAGAATTGTTGAAGATACACAGATATAACTGGTGAGAGAGTGACTCAACAAAAACAATGACACGGAAGCTGTTTAACCTGTTAGCAGTCGGACGTACCGCCCACGGTACATTGGATGGTTTAGGGGACTAATTGTAAATTTGTAGGACTGCTAAGGGGTTAAGTGCTTCATCAGTAAGGACTCAGACATTTCATCTGGCACGCCTACAAAAATATTCATCACAGCTGCATTACGTAGGAAAGACAATAAAATTTAGACTTGAGGAACTGAAGTTCAAGGTAAGGTAGCATCATTAAATGTGATGTAACTATAATAGTTACAAAGAACACAAAGGACAAAACTTCTAAAACTACCGACTTACAACCTACTGGACACAGTAATTACTTTCTCCTTTTCCACACACTCTTATATCTCATGTGCACAAGTATAAAAAAGTCATTGCGGTCACACACTTACGGACTTATAGTACAGCTGTGCATAGATGGAAACACACCTGGGGCACTAGTTAATGTTGCACTCTTCATTATAAAGTTAAGTGCATTAGTGGCTGCTACAGATCCCTTTATTCATGCTTCTACGTGACTGGACATCTGGCCAAGTCATGTAATGCATGAACAAGCAAAAAATAACACAGACTTAATGAGAACCGAAGAGCCAGTTGCAGCTCTTCGTTTACCTGCTTGTTCCATTAAAAAGTGCTGATTTTCATTACGCTGTAACGAGTAAATGCTTATTTGTCTAATAAACACATCCTGGGATATCAGACCGGCATTAAGTTTCTAATTCTGATCACTGTTTTCCTGTAATTTATCCCGCATTTTTTTCTTTTGCATACATGCATGGATACGTCACAGAGCACTTCATCATCAGTGGATCCACAGTTACTAAGACTCTGAATGCATGCTTATAGAGTCAGAGGGTTTGTACAGATTTAAAAATAGTATAACTCACATATTTCTCAATTATTAAATTCTGTTTTTAATTGTTCTGATTTCATATTTATTTTCTGATATGCTGACTTCATTCTTGGAAAAATGCCTGTTTCCTTATTTTTTGCTGGATTAAGATGCTCAGCCAACATGAGCAGGAAATGCCAACATCAACAGAAAAAAACTCAAGTGAGGTACGATAGCAACCTCTTTCTTCTCCAAACAGGACATTTGGGTCCGCACCCATCATCACAATCAACACTATCATCGCTGTCCGACTGGCCCCCGCCTCCCTCCCATATGTTCTGCTCCATTTGCTGCTCATGTTGGCGAGTATAAGGCGGGAAATCAATAACTTCCTGCTGAAGGAGGAAATTGTACTAAATTTAAGTCTGCCATGACGTAAGCTTCTGTTGTTAGACAATCCTATTTGTGTAAGGGTTTAAATCAAATAAAAATAAATAAATAAAGCTAGACTGAAAGGCATCTAATGAGCATCACACCAGTGTTTTTCAGGTATAGCAGTGTTTCATGCTAATTGCTAACCTCAAAATCTCATGCTAACGTACACGATGGTGATGTTAACATCGTCAGTGTGCTAAAGTAAACCATGGTCAATACATACTACCAGTCAAAAGCTTGGACACACCTTCTCATTTAATGTTTTTTCTTTATTTTTATGACTATTTATATTGTACATTCTCACTAAAAGCATCAAAACTATGAATGAACACATGTGGAATTTTGTAATAAACAAAAAAGTGTGAAATAAGTCAAAACATGTTTTATATTTTAGATTCTTCAATAACTGATAAGTGATAATAGTTAAAATCAAATTCAAAATCCTGCTCCTCACATACAAGGTCTTAAATAATCAGGCCCCATCTTATCTCAATGACCTTGTAGTACCATATCACCCTATCAGAGCACTTCGCTCTTGCTCTGCAGGCCTACTTGTTGTTCCTAGAGTATTTAAAAGTAGAATGGGAGGGAGAGCCTTCAGTT
>NW_005187693.1:331366-338392 GCF_000239375.1 Pundamilia nyererei | reverse complement strand
CAGTCACTTTTCTCACTCACTATGTGTTAATAGACCTCTCTGCATTTATTATTAATCTCTGGCTCTTTTCCATGACTTGGCTTTTGTCCCCCCAACCAATCGTGGCAGATGGCCCCACCCCACCCTGAGCCTGGTTCTGCCAGAGGTTTCTTCCTGTTAAAAGGGAGTTTTTCCTTCCCACTGTTGCCAAAGTGCTTGCTCATATGATTATTATTGGATTTTTTCTCTGTATGTATTATTGCAGGGTCTACCTTACAATATAAAGTGCCTTGAGGCGACTGTTGTTGTGATTTGGCGCTGTATAAATAAATGAAATTGAACTGAACTGAATTAAATATGTTTTAGATTATAACCCAAAGGCAACTGATTCGCCATTCTGTGGTCAAATGTCATTTATTATTAGATAATGTTCAGAAGTCTCCATGCTAATTTAAATGTCTGCGATTCCTCATTATGTATCCACTGTTTTTTTTTTTTTATTTGAATCCATCTCTTCAAATCTGATTATTTGAAGCATGTTTGTCCAACAATTACAAGAAGATGCTGAAGAAGACTGAAAAAACAAGGACACACATCCTCTACTGTGCTTTGCATAATGTAACAGACCCTGACTGTTTTACATGTTAAGTTAGAAAAAATGGAAACAGCGATGTACAGCACCCAGGCTGAGCCATTAATCAGCAGCAGTCTTGTTTGTTCTCATCTCGTTAAACATGGTTTCACATCTTCTTTCACTCACAGCAGTGAGGCCTCCCCAGAGGGCAGAGGAAACAGGAATCTTTTTCTTTTTTTTTCCAGGAAATATGATGTAACTGCCATCTGTTTTTGGAGGCTGTATGACATACGTTTGCCGTTGTTGAAATGCACTGTAGCATGACAGCGTACAGCGAAACGTTTCATTTCTGTTCTTCATACGAGGCATTCAGTTGTAGCACCTTGATCCACTAATTTATTTACTGTGGCAGTGATACAGGAAGGAAAAGGAAGGCGAAATAAGAAGAGAACACGACAAAAGGCAATATTTTTGGACTTTTACACACTTTCGCATGTAAAGGATTCACTATATACAACCCAAAGTTACTAAAAATAGAGCAAATGATATATAGAACACAGACTTCCTGAAGGGGTTTAACACAGAGATTTGGTGTTTGTGACCACAGACTGTATATAAAGGATGGACATATCCTCTCCAAAGTTGTCCATTGGTTAGTGAAGTCCTGTTGTAGAGCTTCAGGTCGCTGAATAAACCATCATGCTTTATTCAGTAACACATGTAATTAGCATACACCCATCAGGAAAGTGTTTACTGTAGTCACGGAACAAAAGAGATAAAAGGCTTTGTTTCCACTATAGACTTCTGTACAATCACACTTAAGTCCCGCCCACACAGGAAGTGATTCAGCTGTCCAGGATCACTTTTAGTCACCGGTACACATTTCAGGCTCCTGGCAAACTAGGTAACCCTCTAAATGTATTTACCCTCTTATATGTCAGTCAACTGTATCCTGTGGTCTCAGTGATGAACGACCTGCTTTTAAAGTTGGCAAAATGTTTCCCAGCACTGATTGTCATTTAAATTTGCTGAATGTCTCTGAGTTTCTGTGGTCAGTGACTGCCACATTGCTGCAAACTGCTTCCTGTGCGAATAGTGCTTTATAGTTTTTGTCCATATTAAGGAATCATCCCCTGCTCGGTATTTGAAACTGTGTTTTTTTTATTGCTTTTAGTCTGATACAGCAACAAAGTCTACATCAGGAAGCAGGAGATAGGTGCGGTGGAATAATTTGTCCTTCATCCATACAAAACAGTTGATCAGTAGATGTTTTATTATACCTTCTTTTATGCACAGGTTGCATTTTCATAAAAATTTACTTTTATTTTTGCCTGCTGTTTGTTTAAGTTAGGGCCCCAAAACAGCTTTCCTGGAGTACTTGTAAAGTACTGCTTTTGAATTTGCTCTTATAACTAAAAAGGAAAAAAAATAAAAGTTTTCCATGTACACCAATAAATATCCAATAAAAATCTTATTTTTCAAACTCGTTTTTTTGTTTAAAAGAAATCAGATTTTTTACTTTTAGCTGAATTAATAAACTCACAACGCACCCAGATGTTTATAAGAGCAGATATTGAAAAAAGAAATCTATGAAGGAAACATTAATCTGCAGATATGTCCTTGTAAAGCTCTCAGTTTAAAGTAGCACACAGCATAAGAAACACATGCTGGCCTCTAGACTTGAAGCAAACCACAACATTTCAGACCTAATGAAATAATTGCAGATTGGACGATGAACACGAGATAAAATTTATTTTATTAAACCCATGTGTGAAATCGTAGTTTGGTCCATTAATTCTCAATCTTAGTGGTGAATATAAAAAGACCTGCCAGCAGTTTTATATACTGTAATGCTACAAAACTGTAATATATTCAGAAGAAAAATGAAGGAAATCCTCCCAACCTGCTTTAAATTAAGAGCTAAGTTAAAATCATACTTAAGAAACGTGGCTGTGACATTTCTACATCTGATGGGTGGTTTAGACACTCATTACTATTCCCCTGTTGAGACACTTTATATAACAATGAGCCTATTATGTAAAGCTCAGAGTTGCTTTTTCTGTATTTTTAGCCCACTGCAGATTTTTGCGGGACTGCAATCACTGCTGCTCTTGTAAGACTCAAAGGAAAGCTGACATGAGTCAGCCAGACTAAGAAAAATAATGGTAGCTGTGCTGAGTTTAATGGGAACATTGAAAGGAAGATGAGAGTGTGCGATCTGTCTGAACTCACTGAGAGAAAAAGCCAAAAACCACCATCTGACAACCGAAACCCACAACATGAAAATAAATCTAACTAACCGTAGAGAAAGTGTGTCAGGTTATACCTGGAGCAGAGGCCACAGTTAAAACACAATTTCACGACAGTTTGCTCTTTTGCATGCAGATGAACAAAGGCTGCAACACACTCTGAGACAGTTTGTGAAACACTGACAACAGACACATTCACAGCATTTCTTCTGAGGAAGCTCAGCTTTGAAATATGGAGCAATGCAATTTTTAAAAATCCAAACTACGAGCTTCTTTTAAAACCTCACCAAAGCAGTTTTGGTACCTAAACCCAACTTGGGCGTCGAAATGAAAGAAAATACAAGGGTTCAAATAGCAGCAAACTCAGCTGAATGACTGATCAATGACTTGTGCTGCCTCCTGCCTGTGGATGTGGATGCTTTATTTATGTGGATGCTTTGTTTTTCCTGTGAGGTTACAAAAGTACATTTTAAAATGGAACTGAAACTGTTTTTAAAGTGTAACCAGTTGTGCAGCCATGAATCGCCTGCTGTTTTTTGTTGTGGTATTTTATTATATTGCTGTCTGTGGCCTGTGGCGCTTTGCCTGTTTTTACTTTGTAGTGTCTGACAATGTGTTTCTAATGTGTGTTTGTATGTGTAGATTGCAGATGATGTTGATTTTCTTTGTGTGTTAAAGACCCGAGTAGAGACGGGCAATGCTAACTAGCTTAAAGCTACAAACGCCATGTTGTGCTGTGTGGTTCACGTGACATACTTGTCCTTATGTGAAAATAAACTAAACTGCTCTGTATAGTGTAAAAAGAGGAAAATCATTCTATGAATCCAACTTAAACTTTTGTAAGAATATCAAAATTTGCCGTGAAATTATTACATCCAACATGGGAGGCTCTTTTTTGTTTAATATACTTGTGTTTTAAATTGATAAAGTGATTGGATTCACTGTTTGGAGGTTTAGACACCAAAATTAGTTAGTGAAGACTCCCAGATTAACTTAATTTTAAAGTCATGGTGACTGATTAGAGAACTGAATTCCTTTATTGTCACTATACCCAGTAAAATGAGATTCAATTCCAACTTTTCCATAAATGCAAGCACAGTACACTAAAAACTCATGCTGACAGGGGCCAGTGATAGGGCCTAGGCCTCCTACTAGGTGATCCTATGGTATCAATTTCAAAATCCTACATCGCTTTGTTCTCAAGTTATCACATTCAGATTTTAGGGAAACTAACCTTGACGTCGAAGTCACCGAGATTTGAACTCATTTGAGATTTTTAGCAGATGCACCAATGGTATCAGTTTGAAACTCCGGTGTCACTTTGCTCTTGAGTTATCACATTCACAAACTTGGGTGTCCACACTGCCCAGCCAGCAGTTTGACAGAAATCACCCGCATCAGCCTTTTACATGTGAGAGGTAAAAGGTGAAAAAGTAAATTAATAAAATCTCTCTGTAAGCAATGAAGAGATGCTAATATCCTAAAAGACAATACAAATATACAACATAGAAGAAAACAGGACGCAATATACAAATGCACACGGTGAAAGTTGCTCGAGATTTGTCTCTGATTGTGTGGTATGTCAGCAATTTGTGGGTCCAAACATTTCTACTAGGATGACTTGATGGAATAAAACTGTCTGCACCCTGAGGTTCGAGTATCAGAGACTCTTTAACGTTTGCTGGATGAGAGAATTTTAAATAGAAAAGAGCACATGAAGAAAAACTAAATACAACAAAAAGTCAAATTTTATTGCTGTTTAACTTTTTTCCACAATGATCAATCCTTAGCAATGATCCCTTTCTCAGTTTTTTAGCATTATTTAGTTTCAGCTCATACAGCCGTCTACTGTTCAGCTAGAAAAATCATTATGTAGAAAAACTATTAGACACTATACTAGAACATCAAATCAACGATGGGGTAATGTATATAAAGTACCTGCAGTCAGAGCCTGGTCTTCTGTATTTACCTTCATATTAAGTAAATTAACACAGAGCATATGTAAGATCCCAACCGAGGGCATTACTACACTGCCTGAACCAAACTGCGTTGGTAAGTTCGTGATTTTAAAAAGTGATTAAGGAGCATTAAAGACTACAAATTACGTGCTTTTCACATAATTTCCATTTTTTAAATTTTTCTTAAAGAAACCAAAATATATACAAGGATGTTTAGGGTTAAAACAGTGATACTGTATTGATCTCAAGAAATTATGTATCAAGTATGATTTTCCATTACAGGGTTAGTCTTTGTTGAAAAATGGTTCCAAAAGAAAGTTGTGCAGATGTTGTAGACTTCAGCACAACTGTCCATCTGCTTAAACATCACCTGGACATCTTTGTTGGATTTTCTAGTGACGGAGTTCAGGAATTTGTTTATAATAACCTTTCTCTGTTTCAAAGAAAATTTAATTAAAAAAGAAATCTTGTTTGAGAGGAATGTAAGAACACCAAGAATAAAATGCACTCTGCAATGGTGACTTGAACTTCTGACCTTCCAGTCTGTCTAATTCTTATCGTCTTGAGCTAGATGATCCTTAATGCTTTCTTTATTGCAATAATCTGATCTTCAATGCTTTGTAAGACACCGTCTGCCTGAACTGCTGTTGTACATGGAAACAGCTTTAACATCTGTTGGTCTACAGTTCAGTTTTTTGCCATCATTCTTCAACCAGCTTTGATGGGTGAGTAACATCATCGGAGGGACAGGTTGTCGTCACTGACAAAGGTTAAAGGATGTGTCAAACTCTCTGACCCCACCAGCTCTGGACCCAGACATCTATCTTGGGATAAAAGCCATGTTGGGATGTGGGCACCATCTGGGGACGGGTGGGGAACGTCTGCAGGGAATAGACAGGAAAATGTGGAAAATACCAACTGGGGCTCTTTCATGATTTGAGCCTTGCTGTTTCTGACGTGAAACATCCTGCATCCTCTGACCTGATACTGCAGTGCCCCAACAGTCATGTGATATCAGCAGTTCTTTTCTGAACCTGGTTCACCTCCTATTAGCCCAGCACATAAAAGCAAATCCGGCACAGATTTTTATCTGAATTCAATACTTCTTTATCCCCCTTCTCAGAATAAATTCCTGAAGAGTTTGACTCTCATCCCCTCCTCGTCTTTGACAAGTTGCCCGTTGCTTGTGTAACAACACTAAGTCACATTAAGAAGCGGATTTTTGAACAGATAATGCTCACTTGAAATGACTGGGGCCTGAGCAAAGCTCCTTAAAACCAAGAAAAGTGCTTGCAGCAGATTTCAATAAGCAAAGATTTAAATGCACTGGGTCATGCATTGGCTTCCAGTATTATCTATTTCAAAGGTTACCACATCCATATAAGAAATTTAAAAAAGGTGCTTTGCATAGACTTGGTAGGGACTGAAATATTTTTCAGTGATTACAGGAACAAATGTAATGATAGTGATGACATAATGGGGATCTGGAGGCAAAAGCTCCTTGTTAGGATATTTATTGGTTTTAGCCTCATCAGGGTAACTGTTGAGACCACCAGTGTCCATTCAAGGAATCAAGGAACCCACTCAAGGATATCTAACTAATGTCTTATATGTTATAGTGCAAAAAATATATACTGACAGTAAACATTACCAATACATTTATAACTTCTGAGAGAAATCTGGCAGGCAAGAGGAAATAATACATCTATGATTTAAATAATAACATAAGAGTTGTCCCAAGACCAAAGGATGAAACACTGCCTACACACGGTCTAGCTGAGCAGTGCCCAACCTTTTTTTGTGCCATGGACGTGTTTAATGTCAGACAATATTGTCACGGACGGCCTTTAAGGTGTCGCGGATGAATACAACAAAATAAAATGACACGACCAAGACAAAAACTGTATCATTTTGTAAATATAATAATAAACGTGAAATCACGGTGTAATTGTGAAACTTTATTAGCAGCGTCCTCCTGAAATGTGCCAAGAACATTGAGAGTAACATCCTCCTCTCTGCCCCTTAATGCTCTCTGGTTGCTATGGTAACGCGTACATATTTCTTCCAAAATAAGACGCACAACTACAACACGGGAAAAGACCCAGGGAAACCTAGTTAACGGTAAAAACCCTGAAAAAGATCAATTTCACACTCGAGCCTCAACTCTCGCAGACCGGTCTGTGGCCCGGGGGTTGGGGACCACTGTTCTTGATGTCAAAGACATTTAATGTCGTGGGCCACACACAGCCCACTTTGATCTTAAGTG
>NW_005187693.1:326412-330871 GCF_000239375.1 Pundamilia nyererei | reverse complement strand
TCAAACAAATAAATATTATCTAAATTTAATAAATTTAATACCATTTAAAATCCCACGCAGCAGCTCTGCTTATTCAGCGGTGTCTCTGAGTCACCGCTTCTCCTGGTTTACGAACCGAACAACCATCGAGCCTCCAGGCAGCACTTGAGCCCGCCCACTGTGTGAGCTGAGGTGCAAAGCGATCCTCCAGCCTCAGAAGTCAGTAAATCAGTGCGATGCTGGCATTCGTGGTCCACCAACAGAAAATCCATCATAAAGTTTAAACATCCAGAGAGAGCTGCCAGGGCCGACAGATGCACACGGGCGTATACGCGATGATGGATACACGTGGACAGTGCGAGGAGACTGAGGAGCCACTGAGAGATGCCAAGAGTGAAGTCATAGCTACAACTTGAAGGTGAATTCAAAACAAAGTGGACTTCTTTTTACAGACTGTATAAACAAAAAAAAGAGAGAGAGAGAAGGAGGAAAAAATATGGCGAGAGGTGTTTCCACTGATTTCTCTGCAGCTCCTCGCCTCAGATTTACACAAAGACAAAACCCTCGGAGGCTTAAGAAGTTGGGAATCCTGCGGTTTTCCTGTCATAACTCAACCAAAGTCTTCCAAGGACAAAAGTAAGCTGTGGGCTTACTGAGTGCACAGGTTAAGTAACATGCACACGCAACACTGATGTTATCCATTGTTTCTTGGGAAGATGATGGCAACCTTTCTGTCTGTGATTAAAAAGCCTCTGAACCAGTTCCCTAGCTCTGCGCTCTGGAAACACTTCTTATCACTCAACTCGAGTCGAGAAGAGTCACCCCCGAGGATCTGACGATACAGGCTGTGAATCCACTTGAATCAAACAGATTGAGCTGACACAAGATGACACTGGTGCAGAAACTTCACAGGGTCATTTATCAGTCAGCGCATTATAAATGCTGCATTTGTGACTTTCAAAAATATATTCTTAGTATTTACAGATAAGAGTATGTTTGGAACGCCGTAAATGCAACATGCAGCTGATCCGAGCAGAGTCGCCCAGAGCGTAAAAAGATTAAATAATAATTACACAAAAGAAAGGTTAGGAAAATCTGGTTATGTTTCGTGTCTCTGGAAGAAAAAAATATCAGAATATCTGATTTTTAAATCACGGCCTTAAATAACCTATTATATTGGTTGGACTTTAATAGTTAATAGTTTACTTTTTAAGAGTTCTATACCCAAATCACTCTCTTTGCTCCATGTGACTGTAACATGGCAAGAAAACATCACTACTGTGAATCCCGAGGAAAACTAAATTATCTTACAACTCAATGTGGTGAGAGGCTGTGTTTGATACACAAGCTGAAGAAGCAATACAAAAAAAGGGAACAGAATGTCCTTCATATGATGTAGGATTAACTTGTGAAATGCTAAAGGAAACCAGATTTTCACTATGGAGACACATCAACACATTCAATGGCTCAAATGTTTTGCAGGAAAAACAGGAATAGCTGCACACAAACACTGAATATTGGTGCCACGTTCAAAGTCATTTAAAACACATTTTCATCCCTGTTGTGATGCTCGGTGTGAACTTCAGCAGGTCATCCTGACCTAAACGCGCTGAGTTGGTATCATGTGATTGATCTGATACTTCAACTGCTTGCGCTATCAAGCAGTTGAACGGGAGTACCCAATAAAGTGACCAGTGAGTGCATGTTGACCACAAAAACAGTGTTGCAAAGAAATGCCAAATGCTGTTGATGTCATTTAGAAAACAGTCTTTTCATCACAGTTTGTCCATCAGAGAGTGCATCCATATGTTGCTTTGTTTAACCATAACGTCTCCCACAAAGCCTGCACACAACAGATACCCATTAACTCAAAATTATAGACACCATTTAAAACGTTTCCTTTTGTCTCTGAAGTATCTAAGTGTTTAAACAGCACTAGAAGAATAACTATCGCAACAACACCAAAATTATGAACAGACAGATTAATGACAACTGAACCTGCAGCTGGAAGTGGTCAGCGTCACTTCGGTTATATAACACCGACCACGGCTGATGAGAGATTGCAGACTGTTTATGAGGACAGCCTGTAGGCACTGGCACTCACTCGTGCATCACTGCTGCAGCCATGCACATGCACACAGACGCTGGAAGCCATGCACGTGCAGGAAAACGCTGAAGGCATCACCAGAGTTGATTATGATATAAAGTTTAAAGAATACAGGCTATTTTTGCTTTCGCTCATCTGTACTGAATCATGGCAAAGTGGGTGATTGACCACGATGTTAAACATTTGAGCTTGAACTAAACTCTGTGGTCACTGTAAACTGTACGGGTGCAACACATGCAAACACACGTATACCCACTAAGTAACAATTTCAAGAAAACTAAAGCACGCTCAGTGACCAGCTTCCTCCAAAACCTCTTTTTGCACAAGACTGAAAGGATGTTTTTTAATGACGCTTATATGAACTATATGAACTGACTTCCTGTTGAAGCCAGGTCCAATAGGCACCAAGAGAAATAGAGCTTTTGTTAGTTTTGCATTGCATTTTTCAGCTCCTGATGTTTCCCTATTGATTTTACCCTGAAACACAATCTTTTCCTGAACCTCACTTAGTAGTTTTCTGTGTCTAAGCCCAACTATAGAGACAGTGACAAAACAAAAGTTAAAAACAACTAAAGGAAATCTCTTTAACGTCTCCTACCTCCTGATTCAGACTTCGTCTCTAATGCTGGAGTCACATTATGAAAAACATCCTGTTGTTGTCCTCAAGTCAACTTTTGTGTATCAAGATGGTGATAAAACAACAATAAGACCGAGTGAGCCCGATATCAGTTTCTAATTGATTAAGGTCAAGCTGTCAATTACAGCTGGAGAGTGTGATTAACTGTGAAAAACAGGTAAAAATTGCAAATTCACAAACACAGAAATCCCCATTCCTCATAGCAGTTGCTGCAAGCAAGTGATTTAACTGACAAATGACATAAGTACTCAACATTTACCAATTACACAGCAATTATTTGCAAAGCTTAGCCAGTCTGTCTGATTGTAGTTAGTCCCAGTTAAACCACGATTGCTTGGAGACAGGTTGCCTCCCATCAGCTGACTATGTAATTGGGTTGTGATTACAAGTGGTTGCCAAAGGGTGACAGCAAAAAAAAAAAAATACAGTCTCTTTTCTAGTCTGACTTTTTCTAGTTGCAAGGAAGTTCAATTCAATTTTATTTTATTTGTATAGCATCAAATCACAACAACAGTCACCCTCAAGATGCTTTATACCAGATGACCCCCTATGAGCAAGTACTTGGTGACAGTGGGAAGGAAAAACTCCCTTTTAATAGGAAGAAACCTCCAGCAGAACCAGGCTCAGGGAGCCTGCCGCGAGGACAAAAGATAAACACTTGCAGTCATTTTTTACTGTAATGTGACTGAGCTGAAAAATGGGATTCTTGGCACAGTCATCGCTGACGACGTCTGCCAAAGAACAACTTGTGAATACAGGAGACGCGCAAGTAGCTTCTGACAAAATGGCATTGTTACAGTGACCCTTTGTAGTGATCAAAGACATATTTATGACCTACTTTTTGAGTGTTAATAAGCAGAAAGAGCCTTGCATCTATTAGGAAGTTAGCATTATTTATCATTAATGTGAAAATTTTAGAGGAGACTTCTCCTTTAATGTCATGGGTCCTGTTGGGAAGTCAGACAAGTGCAGACGAGACAACATTTTGCAAATAGTTTTCCCTCCTCCAAAATTCATTTGGCAGTCTATTATAATTGTCTGGAGTATAACTTATGAGAACTTTCCAAAATTTTGTCTGAGTCTAAAGGAACAACAGAGAAACTGCTGAACTAATAAAGCAAGACCAAAAGACAGCTCTGAAATACAGCGATGAAGATGATTTAAAACTTTAGCCAAGACTTTCCAAAGCCTCTGGAGAAAATCAAAACTCCTGCTGTCATGCAGTGATTAAATTTATTGAAGTTATTTGAGGTTATTTAATAGCACTTCAGCTATTACACAAATTTTATCAGCCTTTTGCAGCTCAACAGCCAGACTGTATTTCATTATATTACAGCTTAAGGTGGTCAAATTTGTGAGTTGGCAGGTTGACTTTGGCTTTTAGATGGTGTCATACATTTTTCTGTCTGAGATAAACTCAGAAGGCCAGATAGGATAGACATGGAGATCTGGGTGAAACTAATACAGCAAAGAAACTGTGGTTGGTGTTGAAAAGCCGTACACATCACACCCTCGCATTTCTCCACAGTTATCAGAAATCACTTGCCCTCCAGTTATACTCATGCCCAGTTAAATCATTAGTGGTATTGTGGCGGACCACCAGGTGGCTCCACTCACACACAAGTTGAAGGGAAGTGTGGGGGTGGAGATTTTGGCGCTGACTATATGTGAAGTTCGGTGAGTTAATAAAGTTGTTGGAGTGAGACACTGAGACCTCTCCTGTCGTTGTTACATAC
>NW_005187693.1:320526-326338 GCF_000239375.1 Pundamilia nyererei | reverse complement strand
GCCAGATGTTAACATCTTTCTTTAAAGGTGATCAAAGGATGACCGATAGCTAAACCATTCGTAACCTCTCAGCAGTCGATAAAGACAGTGGGAAAACGTCAGATATGAGACTATATCTTACAATAATCTTCAATAATTCACAAAAATCTGTTTCTCTGCTAGTTTGTTTCTTTGTCCCCCAACTGCTCCACCACAACCAGGAACTGAACATACAAACTTGGTACACAGGTACATCTTAGGCTCCTGAAAGTTTTTAACTACATCACATATTATTACATCATCAGGTTTCCTAGAAATCATGTGACAACCGGCTGAAATATCCTGTTTTTAACACCTATTGAAAGTATTGTAACATCCAGTTTATATCCACAAAATTTTGTTATACAAGACCCCATGTTTCCTAGCAACTATCTAAAAATGACCCATTTTTTCCATTTCTACAACACTTTATAACAGTATTATATCATTTTTATTTTAGAACAACATTTATATCCACGAAACATCAATTATATGTGATCATTTCAGATGTCATCATGTTTTCTGACATCTACCTATAGCAACAGGCTAAAATCGCTTGTACTTTTAAATTTATATAAGCACCTTACAAACCCATCAAATTATTTTCATTTCACAACCAACAGCACTAAGAGGCCAAACAACACTCACGCTTGTCTAATAAATTTACAGAGTACAGCGTAATACCATGAAACTCTTGGCTGTAAATGTCAAAAACAGCCAAAAACACACCTGGTATGCATTGGTTAAAATGACATTTGGTAGGTGGGGGAACAGTAGGTGCACGTTTAATGGTGCAGCATGAAAAAGTTGTCTCAACTTGTGAGTTCTAGTAGATTTGTTTTCAGTAGATTTGTGCAAAAAAGGCTTTGATCAGCTCACCTGCGCTGATGTTGGTGCTCTGAAGGTTCACTGATCTTTATGGATTTAGCCAGCTGCAGTATATAAGCAGATGTTACATGAGCTGTTATGGTTGCTTTCCATAATTTCTACCTTCAAAACACCAGCATTGCAGCTGCCAAGAGGCTAATGACTTCTGCATTACTGGGTTGCTACATCCATCTTTTCTATTGTTTGTCACTATTTGTCACTGCCCCCTTTATGCTTTCAATTTCATTTTCATGAGTTTACGCTTATATCAAGTGGTGTCCATTAGTCAGCAGGAAGCGCAATGCAGTGCACACATAGGTCTGAGCAAATACAAACAACACATAAAAACTACAGCAGGATAGGAGGTAAGTTTTGGTGATATAGTGAGGATAGTGAAGAGAGAGGAAAAGAGAGAGAGAAAGAGACAACAAAAAGGCCTAAAAGAGTCCAAACTGTTGCATTATTTAAAATACTCCAGAAATCCTTAAATTCTTACTCTGTCTTTGAATCTGAATGTTTTGTTTATGTATAGATAAGATTTTTTTCCTGATTAATTCTTGTGTTCTCTTCTCTAACACTTTTTCTTATCAACTCTGTTTTTCTTTAAATCTCCGTGGGTGATGTGACTAAGGCTATTATCGTAATCGAAAAGACTAAAAGCCTTAATGTCAACAGAGTAAGTCTGACTGAAGCACACGCGCTTAATATTTAAAATTTAAAAAGCTTACTGGAGTCGTTCAGCTTGCAGGCCAAAAGTCAGACCAAGAGTTGTCTCGTCAATTTTGTATGATAAAGTCAGACAGGAAGCACGGCGAGATAGCCATCGTTTCTGAACAAGTAGGAACTAAGAAGCGATGATGGTTGCGTGTGGTTGTGGTTGAATGCTGGTGTCAGCAAGAAAAGCTAGAAACAGCCATCTGCAGCCTGAGGTTCTTGTGCAACTTGATTATGAAGGCGTGGCTGCGCGTGCACTTGATTGATTGCGGTAAATGAGGGAGGTGTTTCCTCTTGAAATTCAAAAATCATTAAACAAAAATGGGGGAGGCAGGAAAACATATGGAGGCACATCTGGGGCACATTCGCAACTGAAATAGGTGTTTGCTGTGTTTTTAATACCTATAAACTTCAACCAAGGCTCCAAGGGTCAACTTTCCAATCCATGAATGACTGAAAATTTCAACCCAATTTCAGTTTAACAAGTATTTCTCCTCTATAACTGAAAGAAGGGCCGCAAGCTTCATTTTTCCACGTTATATTTCAATAAAATGCTTCTCGGACTGAGACTGCTTCCTAAACTGGTGAGCCAAATCCCCCCTAAACTCAGATTTAAGGTGAGCTCTGAGCAGCTATCAACTCCCTGCAGATAAGCTTCAACCTCTGAATACGTGTCACTCGCCACAGCAACGCTCAGGCGTTCAAGAGAAATATCTCAGGCCACAGACTCATGAGAGGTGTTCACATTTTCATCTTATTGCAAAAACAAACACAAAAGACCCGATTTATCATTCAAGTATGAAGACATTAAGAGCAAAAATAAGAATCTTTCATACTCCAGACCATTTTTTTCTTTTTTTGTCCAAGATAATCAATCAAAACGTGTTAAACACAAATAGTTTAGAACCTCAAAGGAAAACTCCAAATAGAATAAATGAAAGTTTTCTCTTTGCTTTTTAACCAAGTTAGCAACAGTTGCAAACCTTCACCAGCGTGATAACGAGCTTCTGCTTCTGACGAAGAAGTCAAAGTCACAGTTGACACGTGGGGCCAAATCCCCAACGCTTTAAAGGGATTTGGCCACTTTGTGGAGCTAATAACATGCCAGAGTGGGATTCACAAATCAAGAAGACAAGCACAAAATATGATTGAGCTGTGCACGTATCCGTGACTGGTGCGGCGGTGAAGCGAGTCAGAGGCAGATGGGGTAACGACAGGCAGACAGGCTATGCTAGTAGGGAAATGAGAGATGGCAGATGGACAGATGCAGATATGCTAGTGTGAGAGGGAAGTGATGCAGCTGTCTGGTAATGTCTGAGAGGCAGGAAAAGCAGGCATGGAGAAATATATTTGCACTATTAACTTTTAAGATTTAGCTGGACCTGGTTTTTGCCTGCTGAAGCCAAGTGATGCTCCAAAGCAGATGGCAGAGGCCCTCGGTTTTCAAGTCGTAAAGAAATGATCAACGATCATTTCGCCCACGCTCTCGCAATTCACACATCTGCAGTTTCGTAATTGCCACTGAAATCAGTGCAGCTCAAACTCTCTTTTGCAGTCAGAGGCACTTTGGCAGGTTTGCACTTCTGGTTTGCCAGTTTTTATCTCTCTCCTTGTTGCTCCAGTTAAATTGAAGGCAAGTCAAAACTCTGTGTAATCTGGAGTATTTCGCCAAACGCTGAAACCATCAACATTTTTTCTTGTGGGAGAAAAACAAGATATGAGTGTTTTTCCAGTCTTCGAGCTGAGAGGCATTGATGTGAAGCAACACTGATAAAAAACAAACAAACCCAAACATCTTAAACTACTGATTGTGAACCAGTGATCCAACCAGTGATCCCAATCTGAATATGATGCCAACTTCTCGGTTTGGTGTTAAAATACGTTATGGCAAATGGAGCAGGATAACAGAAATGAAAAGAGTCACCTGCACCATGTCTTCTTTCAGCTCAGCATGAGTCTGTACTGCAAAGCACTGCTACTTAACTATGTATGTTTCTCCCCCACCTGCTCCAGGTTCAGAGCCTGGGTCAATACCCTGTGCTCTTTTGGATGACCTTGAGTTATTCCCTGGCAGTTTTTGAGGGGTAAAAGTGTGTGCCGCCTTGCTGGGGGAGGCTGCAAACACTGTGGAGTGACATTGCCATTCAGGATGGCTGAGCACGGTCTGCGCAATGGTTAAGGGATTGGTGCATGTTACAGTAACATCCGCATGACTGCAAAGACCTGAGGGTAACCCCAGCAAGTCGTCACATATTAATGAAATGATTGCTCGTGTCACCTGTTAAGTAGTTTTAATGTGTTATTTACAAAATACAAGCTGTGAGTCGGAGTCTCCATGGTGATGTTTGCAGATTACATTATGGTCTGTAGTGAGAGAAGGTGGATGAGTTTAAATAGCTGGGGTCAACCACCCAAAGCAACAGACAGTGCACAAGAGAGAGGAAGGAGAGAGCAGGCAGGGTGGAGTGGGTGAAGACGAGTGTCGGGAGTGACTTGTACGATAGTGGACATATTGGACAAAGGATGCAAAGTATCCAAAATAAGAAGAAGAAGAAGAAGAAGAAGAAAAATGACCTTCTGGGGAATATATGTAGCTCTTTATGTACTAAATACTTCACTTTGTAAAGCTGTTTGCGTACTTTTTCAAGTATCTATTTACTTCTGGTCAGGGAGTATACACATACACAGACTATTACATCATCATTATATTAAAGTTATGAGTCATAAAGACATATTAATGACCTGAAAGATACTAAAAAGTCCATAGTGCTGACCAACGGAGGATATTGATGCTGATTGTGCTTTGCTGTTATTAAGTTTCCTTGAACTAAAACACGCTGCTGTGCCATTAATTATCCTAATCTGAACCAAGTTGCACTGCATTACACAGAGTTGTAGCAGGCTGCAGGATGCCTGCAGTGACTAAAATGTTTGTGTTGCACTGTGTGACAGAAAAATGTAACGACCGGGATGAATGAAATAAAGCACTTTGTACTTAAGCATGCGGGATTGCATAACTAATAGTAAATAATTAGGTGGACGTATCAGGGAAAAGATAATCAACCACTTGATACATGCATGGAGGTCAAAGTAGTCATTTAAACATTAAAGTAACGTCATAAAAGTATTTTGCCTTTATTGTCTGCAGTGACATAACATGACATATTTTCCTTGTCATGCCACTGAGACTGTTTTTCTCTGCTTGTAGAACAGATAATGAAGGCTTATTTTAGTCGAAGAGCCAAGGAACAACTGATTTAATTATTAATTTTTTGAAACCACAGCTATGAAACTGACAGAGGTGGAGACTTCATGCATTTCCAAAATTTTCAGGCCAAGAAAGAAACATTTCACAAATGAATAATTTTACAGGAATGATGGATTTGGGCGTTACTGCAAGGGAGAAATATTTGGGAATGCTGGCAGAACAAGTTCAGCCGAGTGTAATGACAGCGCAATAACAACACAGATGATAAAGAAGGAGCAGCAGCAGCTGGGGGCATGTGATCGATTAAAAAAAAAAAACAACTAAAAGGCCTTCAACAATGCTCTCTAATCTCTGACTGCACATCTTGCTCCTTTACAGCTGCACCATGCAAAGAGGAGTTTAAAAGGTGAGTGCCTGCAGCAAACACACACACAGTTAGAGAGGTCCATGTGCGTTACCTACCACATAGTAGAAATGCATGTCTGCGCGCGCAGGTCGGTCTCATAAGTGCTGGAAGCGTGCAGGTGGGCGGCGTCCATCCAGCAGCGGCATTAGCCAGCAGTGCGCGTCTGTCCCAGGTACAGATACTCTAAACTGGATGCTTCTGCTCCCTTTCCTCTTTCCCAATGTTGCTCCTGACCCCTCTCTCTTTCTCTCTTCCCTCCTGCACTTGACGTTTACTCCTCCCCCTCCTTGTTTTTCTCCTCCCCACAAGACTTCAGTGCCTCCCCCCTCTCTCTTTCTCTCTCTTTTTTTTTGGTTCCACTTCCTCTCTTTTATTTTTTCTTTCCTCGCTTTTCCAGTGTAATTACTTCCCCGCCCCCAATCCACCACCTTTATTTTCTATCTTTCTTTTTTCCAGCATCATTATTTAATTTTCTTTTTCAGATCATGTGTCTTTTTTTTTTAACAGTTTTGTAAATGTTTTAGTCAGTAAAGCAGGGGGAGAAGTCGCTCTGTCTCTCTGGGCGTCTCTGTGCTGATTGCAGATTGGTGTCAGTTCTT
>NW_005187693.1:308632-320500 GCF_000239375.1 Pundamilia nyererei | reverse complement strand
TGTGTGTGTGTGTGTGTGTGTGTGTGTGTGTGTGTGTCATAGATAACACGGCGTGCTCTCCGCTGTCAGAAACAGGAAGAATGGAGCTCTGTAGTTTGGCCCTGATGAGAGAGCTTTCCCCTCCGTGTGTGTGCGCACTGGCGAGTCTATCCTTGTGAGGACCGCACTGAGTGTTTTTGACCATGGAGGTGAGGACAGTTTGTGGGACATCTTCAAAGGCCCACCTCCTACATCATTCCCTCTCTCACCTGAAGAACGCTGGGAGCACTGTGAGAAAGGATACTCCATGGATCTACCTCAACGACCGACCACAGTATGTGATAACTCAGGGCTGTGTGTGGGACAGGGTCGTCTGCAGTACGGTCATTCCTGTTGGAAAACAGAGAGTCCGCAGGTCTTTTCTTCCTACTGCTGTCAGACTCCACAAGAAAAAGTTTGCAGTTGAGCAAACACACACATCCACACATGTGCAATAAAACTAAGTGTATTTTTTCTGACAGTGTAGTATTTTATTATATTGTATATAGCATGTTATTCTTTTTCCTATTCCACTGTTTTTCTTTAATTTTGCTGCTATAACTTTGCACTGTCTACTTTCTGCTGTGACACAACAATTTTCCCACGTGTTTGACTAATAAAGGTTTATCTATCTATGTATCTATTTAAAAAACACATCTTTAGAAAGTAAAGAGAGTATTTCTCTGTATTTGAATTAAAAAGGGAAAATGTGCTAAAATCAAATCTAATTGAAGTAAAATTACATAAAGATTCTAGATTCTTTATGTCACGAGCATAGTCATACGAGTACAACACAAAGTGAAATGTGTCCTGAACTGCTCCTTTGACTGTGCAAAAAAAAAAAAAGACACTAATACAATACGTAAATTACATTTTCAAAAATTGAAATTTTAAATTAAAAATCTAAAAATGTACATTGTGCAAGTGGAATGTTAAAGTGTCTTGTGCCATGTTAGCACAGCAATGTGTTGACAGCACCCTCTCCACTGGAGCTCTGTTGATGATAAGAAGCTTGTACACTTGGTGCTTACTCCTTCTGAAGTCCACCACCAGCTCCTTGGTCTTGCAGACATTCAGCTGTTGTCCTGACACCACGATGCCAGGTTCTTCACCTCGTCCATGTAGGCCGCCTCACAACAATATGGCTCCCCTCGTGGCAGACATGTTTGCGACATGCTCCCGACACCAACTTTATTAATTTTTTATTCTAGTGTTAATGAGTGTGGCACGCAAGACCAAAGCACGGCACAAGAGGCAGGCTACATGCTTAAGTAAAGACTAGAGCCACATGACCACACGACACCACACCCTGGATCCACACCTGGAGCCAATGAAGCTGGCTGCATATAAGACCAGCACACACAACTAACCTTCCCCAGATTGTTTGCTAACCAGTTGATTCCACAGATACTTTACTCCTCTGCTATTTAAAATATTTTGCACATAATGATGCTGGCACCGTTTTTACTCACACCTGCCTGCCTCCCCTACCTCCTCTGGATCTCTGGACCATTCTCACCTTCAAACTCACCCGGACCTCCACAGTCTTGCTTCCCCCCCTCCCGTGTGCTTCTGTCTGCAACCAATTCCACTTCCCACCAGCTTGCAAACTCCTGTTTCCCCCAGTCCCCCATGCTCCTAGCTTCCAGACTCCAGAAGACCGAAGCCAGGATGTAGGACCCAAATGCAGGTCTCGGAGACTGAATGACAAACTAAAGGCAGCAGCTTTATTGCTGGAGAAAAACTTTAACATGAAATACAGGAAAGCTAAACTAGACACACAAACACCAAACTCAAACTAGAAAACTGGGAAACTAGAAACACGGAGGGAAAACGCAGCACGGTGAGGGTACAATGCGACAACAGTGATGAACCATGATGAACTCAAAGATGAATAATAATACAAAACACTGGGTCACCGAAACAGGACCGTGACACAACTAGTTTATTTTATTACAGCAGTTTGATTTTTAAACAATATATTTATTGTTGTCATAAACAGACAAGAAGACAACAACAAACTGCTCCACCCAATCAACACATGTCAGTCCCAGCAAACTAAATCATCTCCATTTACACACATCAAATAGAAACTGGAATCACTTGTAATGATTAGAGATCTGATAGAATTTCAAATCTAGTTTGGGGAGTCATTCAGTGAGAAGCAGTGAAATGATTTCCCATGTGAAAAGGTGGGCAGCAGAAACAGAAAGAAACAGTGAAACAAAGAGCTTTGGAACAACGAGGCAGCAGGAGGACAGCTGCAGTTTAACAGCTTCGAATCACTGACAGGAAACAACATTAGGAATATTATCATCCTCAACTCATCTGCTCCACTGACACCTTCATCGGACCCACCTTCACTTTACCAGCCACAGTTTCAATATATGGAAAAATCCTTTGACTGAAAGTGTGTGTGAAGGTGTGTATGTGTGTGCTAGTATCAGGATCAGAGAACGACAGCTTTCCTCTGCTCCAGTCCAGATTCACTCTGATCCTCTGGGGCTTCTTTTCTACTGAGAGAACCGTCTCTGCTGATGGAGACGATGCTGAGTATTCACCTCGATAGAACCAAATTATCCATAATCCAGAGTCTATGTCTCCCTTCCTCTTCACAGACTCTTCTGACACACCCAGTATCCACCCTGTACTCTCTCCAACCTCAACATCCCAGCTGTGAGTCCCTGAGTTAAAGCCCTCCGAGCCAAGGACAGAGCAGGAGTAATCAAACCTCTCTGGATTATCGGGAAGCTGCTGCCTCTCTCCTCCTCGTCTCACACTGGTCACATCTTCAGACAGGATGAGTTCTGGATGAGCAGTGTTTGGGTCCAGAATGATAGGAGTGTAGGAGACCACGTCCTTCATGTTGATCCAGATGTTGAAGGTCAGGTTGCCCAGGTGTTTGGCCTGGTCTATCAGAGCTCCTGAGGGTAGCTGTGGATCATCCAGCAGGGGGCAGCGCTGGACTCTTTCCACTGCAGTCTTGTAGCTGCACAGAAATGAGATGTCTTCAGCTCTCAGCTCCTCCTCTGTGGCTCTGATTGTGTCTGAAAGAGCTGCTATGTCTCTGCTCAGAGCCTCCATCTTCTCCTTCATCATCCCACTCTTCTGCTCCTCTTCCTCCCTCAGTGCATCCAGCCTGGCCTCCTCTTCCTCTGCTAGAAACAGGTGAAGCTTCTTAAACTTCTCCTTAATCTGCCTCTCTGTGTGTCGGGCCTGGACCTTAGTGTGTTCTGCTGTTTGATCAAACTTCACTTGAACTTCTTCACAAACCTTTAATTTCTTCTTTAAGGGCTCCAAAGTTTCCTGAAGTTCCTTCTTGTGTTGTCGTGCAGCTTCATCAATGGGTCTGAATCTGTGGTTGGTGTGTTTTTCGGAGTCTCTGCAGACGACACACACTGGCTGCTGATGGTCCAGACAGAAGAGTTTGAGTTTCTCAGAGTGCAAACTGCAGAGAGCCTCTGAAGCTCTCCGATCTCTCTCCTGTAAGAATGACTCACACAGGTTCTTTAAAGCTCGGTTTAAAGGAGGATCATACACTGATATTTTCTTACAAAATGGACACTCATGTATTGGTCTCTCTCTCCACGATCTCTTCAGACAGTCTTTACAGAAGCTGTGGCTGCATGACAGAAGAACAGGATCTCTGAAGACCTCCTGACAGACTGAACAGCAGAGATCCTCCTCTGATCTGGAAGCCATGAAGTCTGTGAGTGAAGCTGAAAACAGCAGACAGGAAGTACAGTCAGTCCCGGCTCCCTCCTTTGCTAACTTCACTGAAACTTCCTTTGAGTCGTGTTTTTGGTCAAACTCAAATTCAGTGTGTGGAGCTTCAGCAGCTCGAGGCAGCAGTGTTGGAGTTTTCCACTTTCCTCTCCTGTAGCTGGACTCACTCAGACCAGAGGAAGCTGCTAGTTTGGTCCATACTTAGTCGGATCCTCTGTGCGTCTCTTTTTGCTGAGGAAGAAGAACAATCTGTTTCCTAGTTCGCTTCACGCAAGTTAGATAAGGAGAAACATGTTGCTTCACTTGTAATGCTTCATTCCAGATGCCAAATGTCATCCTGCCATTTGCTAAAAAGCTGTAAAACAGGTTTTCCTCCATTTCAGTTGGACAGGTCACAAAATGAAAACTTTTCTAAAACTTATAGCTGCTACATCACACATAAACGAGAACGTGTTTCATTCCAGAGATCAGTTGTTTACCTGCCAGCAACTGTAAAACAGGTCACAGTAGTCGCACAGGTCCCTCAGCGGTGCAGCTGTTTGACATGCTCTATTTTAGTCTTTGTTCTGGTTATTTGTTAGGTTCCCCAGCAGCGAGAGTGTAATGCATTCACACTGTCATGGGCCTGGGTCCCCAGACCAAGGGCTCATGTGTTTTTGTGGACTTGTTCATTTTTTTGAGCTGTCATGTTGATGTCCCTCTTTTCCCCTTTTACTGGTGTGTGTGTATGTGTGTGCAGAAAGTGGCCACACAAGGCAGAGCAGAGGGGGGATGCAATCAGGTTCGAGTACACTGTTATGAGTAATCACTTTACCATGCCAGCTTAACACACAGGACTTCCATTCATTTATTAGCCCAACCTTAAACCCAGTCTTCATCCTAAAAGAGATTTATGTTCTTGGTTGTTGCTGCTTGTCTCCAGATGTGATCACTTTCATGCAAAAGTTTTCATGCAAAGAACGTGAACCTAAAACGTATCATTAATGATTTCATTTAAAGAAAACAATAAATCAGTTACATAAAATGAATCTCAGTAACATTTCAACACAAAAAATGTACAAATGTATGTTTGTAAATTGTATGTTTATGTATATACGATGTATATTTTTATGTATAAATGTACTGATATACAACTCCATTGATTTATTTTAAATACAATTAATAATAAATGTAATAATAAAATTTAATTACATTTACTAAGAAAGAATTACATTTTTGCTACTTTATTCTTTAAATCTGAGCTCGAAACACTGGGGCAGCTTAGAACTGTAGACTGCACTTATCTGGTTTAACCACTAGATGGCTCTAGACTACAACAAGTAAACAGCAGTGCTACGATGGGGAGTGTGTGCCTAAATTGGAAGGTTGCTGTGAAGTTTTCATCGGTATGAACCAGCCGTGACGGCCCATTTGAATCTGCACAGAAACTTGTACTTTTCTTAAGACAACTAATGTCAGCTACTGGTCTTAGTTTTAATCCTTTAAACGAGTCATAAAGCTCCTGGACCATAAAGGAAATGCCCATGCAATGTTTAGACTCTAATTGGTTCTTACAAAGATAGCAATATCAGCGGCAGAGGAAGGTAATTAGGCAAGATTGCCTTTGGAGTGACACTGCCTCTCGTAGTGGAGCTAATTATGAAAACAACCTGCAGCTACAACTGCTTTCACATCCTCGATGGAAACTCAAGTTAAGACTCACCCCAGGCTACAAACCTTCGTGCTGAACCAAAAAGCATCCGTCCGAGGCGCTGATCGGGATTTACATGTCAAAGGAAGGAGTCAGTCAAAAATCCTCCAAATCAACTTCAAAGATTACAAATCTTTGATCAACATATTAAAGAGTGTTAAGGGTTTTTTCCTTTTCATCAACAGACAATTAATCACAATTAATTTGCTGTTGCTCTTTTTTCTCTAGGATCCAACAGGATTTATCAGTTTGATTTTAATCAGTTGTTATGAAACCAAAAGACGGAAAGCTCTGTCTGATGTTAACATGTAGACTTTTGTTATTGTCACTACTTTCTTACACGTGTTTTGTAAAGACTACTTAAATTCTGGCCTTCTTTTCTGGTCAGATCTACCCAGAGAGGCTGAAAATCAAAATGGCTTTACTAGATGATGAAAACTTTCATTTAATGCTTTCCTACACTTCAGTGGATTCAGTGTCTGTAACCTAAGCTAACCTAAATGTTAAAGGAAGACTTAGGCAGCAACAAGATGACAGTTTTTTTTATTTATTGAATACTTTAAATAGTTGGATACTTTTTCTCTATAAAATCATGATGCACTGTTAGCTGCAGTCCTCCTGACAATAATCAATGTAGAAGTAACAAATCTATTGATTTCTTTTTTAGTATCACTCCAGGACAGGATGTTTTTAATTTTGTCAATATAAAAATTTAATAGAAGGCAAGCCTAGAGATGTAGTTGAGCATGACTATGAGGTTTTTCCTATTAGCACAGAGGACAAGGTAATGTCATCTGGGATAAGAAGTTGGAGTTTAGGTTTATTTTCCTTTGGTTTTATGACAGCCGGAGAGCAATTCTTTTTGGTGTCACATCAGGATGCGCAATCTGACAAACATGTGGAGCTACATGCTAGGTTGACAAAGGAGCAGTCAAATGTAGCTTTTTTAAAAAGTAGCATTAATTAATTAGTATTTTGAGGCCTTTCACAGTATCATAAACCAACTGATTTTTGTCATCAGACTATGAAGTTGGAAATCATTTGCAAAGCCATAAATGTAGTATTTTTACAATCCTGCCTCGTAACGTTTCGGCCTTAGCAAAGAACCCTGAGGAACTCCATACTTTTTTACCAGTTTACCATTTAATACTGTATTTTCATGATGTGTAAGTATATAGAGGTACTTCATGCCTTCCTTTTCCTTGGCCATCCATATTGTATTTGCCAATATATACACAATGAGCAGAATATGGGGAAAATAAAGGCACAACCAAGGCCTTAATGATAATGATTACCTATTAACATTTAGATATTTTTAAAGGTATAGAAGTCAAATCAAGTTTATGGGTTTCTAAATCAGTAAGTTTTAATATAATTAAAAGTGTCCTGTTATGTAAGAACGTTATTTTCTCCCTAAAACAGCTTCTGCTTCATAAACACACATAGTAATTAAATACCCTATATAAGTAGCTAATGATTAAACTTTGGATCAGAAGGCTCTATTTCCCGTGCGGTGCTTCTCTGTGTAGACAGAAACAACCAATTAACAGAAGAGCTGGTGCTCCAGCAGACACAGCTCAGAGATATGAGAGTGTAACCTTGAAAGCTACTACAGCAGGAGGGAAAGCATACAAACAACACAGTTTTTTTAAGCAAGAAAAATAATTTATTTATAATGATATAATAATAATTTCATCACATTGGCATTGCAGAGCTGCAGAAGGAAGCGTTTGTGTGAGACGCCACCTCGCAGCAACAGATTACACCATTGGATGGGGCAAGAAAACAGGGGTTATTCAATACATACATGGAATATTCCTTTAAATATGTATTTTTCAACGAGGAATAACAAAAATAGAATAATTCCAATATCTCTGTCTGTCTCTCTTTCTCTAGGTCTCTCTAATTATCATCTCTGTGTCTTTATAAGCTGCCTGTACAGCCCCCAGTACTGGGGTTTAAATTGGGTTTGAGGGGGTTGTTTATCTCACTTTGCTTGGGGAGTAAAGCGGATGGAGTTTATCAGTGATGGACTTTATGGGCTGTTTGTCCACTCCAAGTACTAAAACACAGTAAACTTCACCCATCTGTCACTCCTGAAGCAAACACAACAAAGTCTTTTGGCCCAAATCTGCAGCCACAGCATCTCTCTATTTCTTATTGTTACTCTCAATCGCTTGCTCATAAAGCCGAGACTGTTCAAAAATAGAACAAAGTCCTGATATTTTTATGTGATAATGTGATTTACTGAAGTAGCTTAATATATATCTCAAAGAGGTAGCAGCAAAGTGTTTTTATTTCTACCCACTGTAAACTATAAAGCATTTATTTATTAATTTGTTGACAATATTGGGATTGTAAACTCACACTGCTGTTGATTTTTTTCTTAAAAAGATGTCTCTGTGTGTACAGCTGAGCTCTGATTGTATCTTTAAGACCTTGACCTCTCTGCTAAGCAATACTTTTGATCCATTTCCAGATGTTTACTTTGAAGGCTAGCAACCACACTGACTATTGACTAGGTATCTAAATGATGTGACTCAAACTCTTTACAAAACATGGACATTAATGTCAGAAAAATGAAGGTGATGCAGAAGTGCCTTAATCCTGCATTATATCTGAAGGCCACCAGAGGGCGATAGCTGCGATTGTTACAAAAAAACTATTGGTCCTATAGAAATCTATGGGGAAACGGCTCAGTCTTCAGCTCTGTAAACACACTGAGTTTATGAGCTCAGTCACTCATTTTCAGTCAAGAGGTCTCACAATGACTATCCACATATTATCGGCAGTCATCTCAGTACGCCAGAAAGTTTATTAGGATATATTTTAAATTTTTAATTGTCTGGTTTATGTGGCAGATATCCGATGGTTTCCCAGACAACGAATAAAAAATGGATGTAGCTGATGTAACATCACCCGTTGGATTTTGAAGGCTTTAAGCTAGCATTTGATCATTATCAGCTAAGATATCAGCTAGCTAGCCTGGTTAAGCTGTAATTGTTAACTAGAGGGCAATTTATATATTTGATAAATAGTGCAAATATAATAATATAATAATAGACAAATAAAATACTATCATTGCAGTTACGAAACGTGTTGAACTAACATCAAGCCTCAAGTGGCCTTTAGAGGAACTGCAGTTTTTATCACTTCTGCTTGGCTTCATTTTTCAGTGCTGGATTTTACTTGATAGGAGATGGGATTAACGCATTAAACGGAGGAGGGGGAGAAACAGCGATGACAGAAATGGGTTTTGGTTTTCTTATAATTATTATACAAATTACATTTCTTAGTCCTGCAGATGAGCTGCGGTCAACTTTGTGCTGGTGGGGATTGTGTTATTTGTTTATTCTGGTCTTGCACTGGCTCTCACTGGTAGCAGCTGTACTCATAAAGTACTTAACAAATGAATGTCATCAAATTTTATTTTGTAGCTTATTTGGATAAAGTGTGATCTTTCCTTTTGCCTATGAGGAAATTATCCTTGCCTGAACTCCCGCTCTCTCAACTTAACTTCCAAATTTTCGGCGCTGCTTTTTATTTACGTTTCCTAGCAACTGGTTCCTGTTTGGCTGCTCGATATCTGCAGAGGCATGAAATGTAAAAATTACACCAAATTAATTAGCGAGCTATTGCAGCGCCTTCCTCCTTCCTTTGTTGCTTTCTCGTACCTTTTATCAACACGCAGGGAGGCAAAAAAAAAAACAGAGGTCGAGAGAAGAAAAAGCTTTTAGTGTGATTGCTTCTCTGAGTCACTGGACAGCTAAGGAAGAGAGAGAGAGAGGAGGTGAAAGGAAAGATGATGGACTGCATTATGAATTTCAGCGTGGTAATCCCCACATTCAGCAGAGTCTAACCTCAGCTCTGCACACTCATTTTTCCTCCTTCCTATCTTCCTTATTCTCCTCCTGAAGGAGGGATAATGCTTTAGATATTCCATATATTCCTCCTGTTATCTGTCTTTCACACTTCATAAAAAATGTCATTTTCAAAACAGTATGTTGCCAATATATTTTAGAGAATGAAGCTTGTAGCGGTTTCTTCGAGGCGTAGCTGCTGTGTAGGCAGAATCACCACCATCATCTTGAACAGACAACTAATATATTGCACCCTTAGTAGCTTTTCAGAATCAATGAAAAGTTGGCTGTTCTGTCCCAGCAGGACCTTTTAGTCCCACACTTTGAAGATTAACTGAATTAACGAGATTATTTCAGCTTCTAAAGGAACTCCTGTTTCCAAGAAACATTTACAAAACCTACAAAAAATCAGGTTCTTCTTAATATTAAATGGCTAGATCCTCACATAAGGGATAACACTTTTTTTTAACCAGTGTGCCCATGTGTTCCTGCTTGTTTTTATCTCTCGTTCCTCCCCGATTAAAGAGAATCTGCTGTCTGCCTACATAAAAAGTCAAAAACACACTTTTTTTGATCCTCAACACACACCGTAAGTGAACACCCTGTTCGACAGCCTGGCGCTTTTTTAGATGAAAGTACGTCTCTCTTCACACCACATGTTACACTGCTGGAACAACACATCCTTTTGCTCCTAACTCTGTACTTGTATCTTCGGCTCCCGTCCCGCTGGGTTTAGCACAGAAACAATCTTCGCAGGGTTTTTTTTGTTTGTTTTTATCCATCTATTGGCCCTCGCTTCTTCTTAACAACCCACTTCACTTATCCTATGTCTGCGACTTATCTGCTCTGAGGCAAATGAGTCTTCATGACCACACTCTGCCTGTATGTGAATGCAGATTTGGGCTATTGTTTGCCAGATTACATGGAAATGCTCCCTTTTACACATGCACTATAGTGCAATTTTGGCAAGATTTACCAAAAAAAGTTACATTGGGGTGTGTATGTACTACCAAGGCAGCTGAAATAAGAAATAAAATCAAAAGAAAATGTAAAAAAAAGAAAGAAGAAAAAACACAGTAGGCGCTGCAGCAACACGCCTATAATTCAGTATACAAGGCAAACAAACACAGAGTTTTATAGGTTTATCTTTTTTCATTCACTAAATATTTAAAACAAGCGTCACTTGACTAGTCATCATAAATGGTGATAATTTATGCTTTTTTTTCTCAGGATGATGGAATACCTGAAGGACTGCTGTAGGGAAGAGAGATGTAGCTGAAGTTTTTTTCTCTGTGGTTCCTCTTTTTCCATCCACCAGGGGGAGCTCTGACTCAATAGCACCGAGAAATAAGTTTGCCAACTGGGAGTCAGGAAATGAAAGGTTCCCCTCCTCCATTTTTCGCAGTCCATCCATGCAGCAGGTTAGTCAAGTGTCAGAGCTGAACCACCGCTGATCAGAGTCATCTAGGCTGTCCACACAGGCATGGACAAACTGATCGGCGGGTCCATGGATCAAAGACCGCAGGGCATTTTGTCCGGTCCCAAAACTCAAGGTCCTTAATAAAAAAAGAAAAACCCCAGAAAAAAAAACCACACTCAAACTTTTCCTGTTTCCGTGTCAGTACACAGATCCCAACCATTCATTCATTTGTTCATTCATCCATGGCAATTCCATATTTCATGGATACTAAAGGGAGCGAAAACAAATGATAAAAACTCGAGAGAAAGAAGGCAGAAGATAAGCGCTGATAGAAAATGCTTTTTGCACGCTCAAACTAAGAACAGCATCTATTTTCTTTAACAGTCATTCATTGACATTCATCCGGTGTCGCGTCTTCTGCTGAGCTCAGATGCATAGACTGAATGCAGAGAGAGGTGGAGAGGCGGAGGAGGGAGAGAGAGAAAAGAGATGGGAGAGGCAGAGAGGCGGGAAGGCGGCGACGGGAGAGGATGGAGAGAAGGTTAAAAGAGAAGGGAAGAAGGCCAGTGAAAGATGGAGGGAGGGCGAGAGAAAGGTGAAAGAGAGGCGCTGCTACTGCGAGTGAGAGAGGATGAACATGTAGGGGAAGAAAAAGAGAGAGTGTGTGCTATGTGCCAGAAAAAAGGTTAGAGCAGAGAAAAAGAGAGACAGATGGAGTGTGTGCTCCAGCAGTGATGAAAAAAGGAGGAGAACAGTGAGCGGTGAGGAGGAAGAGGAGGAGGAAGGTGGCGCAGACGTCACCTCCTCTCTGTGACCAAAGAGACGGCGGAGGAGGAGGTGGAGGAGGGTGAAAAAAAAAAGGAAAGTCTTTCACGCCACGTCACTCCACATCACCACGGACGGACACACAGAGGGGAATTTGATTCTCATCCATCCTCCTGGTTCTCAGGCTAAAACCTGGGCATCCAAGAATTCCAAACTTGTACAGACGTTCTGGAGTGTTTACGTTCTTATATCCATCCACTGATTTCTGAAACCCTCTTTGTTCTGGAATCTTAATGTAACAATGTTGAGGTCACTTCAATCATAATCCTTAATAAAAAGGGAAGGAGGGGGACGGACGTGATAATTTGCACACACACACACACACACAC
>NW_005187693.1:289628-308570 GCF_000239375.1 Pundamilia nyererei | reverse complement strand
ATGTGTGACATGTATTCAGAACAGACACGAAAACTGCAAATGCACACATACATGCACTCGCCCCGTCTGTCTTTTCCCTCCCCTTGCTTTGTTCTTGGCACTTTCCTCTTTCGCACACACACACAAACACACACACACGCACCTTTAGGTCCCCTCTGGTCTGTTTGTAGTGTTTAACAGTCCTTTGGTCCCAACACCAGAGACCAAAATGAATAAAAACCCTGTTTAATAAGCAGGCCTGCTTCATGCTCTCCGTACAGAAACTCCACAGGCATGATATCCTCCGCACACTCTTTGTATGAACACACACACACTTGTGTGTAGATTGGTCTTCTTTTTTTTTCTCCATGTTTTGTTTGTTTGTCTTCAGTAACATTTTGCTTGGCAGTCTTTGCGTGTGTGTGTGTTTGAGTGTGTGTATTCCCCTCACTGCGTGGGCAGTTTGTAGTCCAATCTTCTTGCTGCTTTGTACACTATTTATAGTCTTTGTTTCTGCAGATGATAGTTGTTGATAGATGCGTTACATTTATCTTTGTACATGATACATTACAGTATGATCCAGTTTAACATGTACAGTATATGGCCACTGGGTATGTTTAAGAAAAAAATATATGCAAAAAAAAAGAAAAAAGAAAAAGAAACCAAAGAAAGAGTGAAAAGATAGTAACAGATGAGGAAAAAGGTAGCGGCGCAGTGTTTGCGCCGTGTAAACGACCTGCGACACCAGTAAGGGGGAAAAAAGTGCTTATGTTCCAAAAATGTGGTCCGTTTGCCGAGCGCCTTTGTGGAATGTTTTGTGAAGGTCCGTGTTTGTGTTCACAGCACGAGCGATAACACGTGTGGTGTGCTCATGCCTCATCTTTGGTGGCAAAAAGCGTGCCCCCGCCTTGTGGTTTCTGTTTGTAAATCCGGCTCTTTTATGTAATCCTGTCTGTCTGGAGCTGAGAGGGCTGCTGTGGTGTCGCATTCACCGTGGAGAGAAGACGGAACCACAAGGTCCAAGGTTTGGGAATATTTCCTTTGTCAGTGGTCCACAGGTGATGGACCTGTAATGCTGCTAGCTCAAGGGGTTTGGTAGAATCGAGGGTAAATTGTGTTAAAGTCTTGTATTTTCAGTGTTTTTATTCCATTTGTTTTGTGGATTGATGGGATTCCTCTTTAGGGGGGATTAATATGGTCACAGGTTCAGATACGCTCCCCCGTAGTCATCAGGGTTTTTTTGTTGTATTCACCTGGAAGAAGCCCAGGAGTAAAGATGCCTGCTGTGTATCTTTACATTCCCAGTGGTCTGCTCCACCCAACTAGCCTCCACACTGAACAAATTCCCAATGAGGAAAAGATAGTGCAGTGCAGTTTAGAAGCATGACCTCAAAACCTCCACCTTCCATTAAATATATTGTGAGAACCTACTTTTCTCTCCGTTGATGTCTTGCTTTCCTAGAGGGGCTGGTTTGACTCGGACCAACAGTGCTCCAACCGTGGGAGGGACCATTTTGTCCAAAGGTGTGCTCCAATTTGATTGGACAGTGCAAATGGTCAACCAGTAGTTGGAGCGATCTGGTTGGACATGTTCGTCAGATGGCCCCGTCCCCCATAGGGTGGCAGGCCATGGAAATGGTTGGTAGCTTTGTCGACAGCAAACAGACCTGGTTTACATCTGCGTAGACGCTTCCATTCACTGATCGCTGGGTTTGTCGTTCCCAGCCGTTGTCTCTCCTCCCTCGGCATTCGATGCCGTGTTGGCTGAAAACTCCGTGACACGTCGGGCCAGGGGGTTTGTGCTTTTTAGAAGCTCCATGGCAGAGACTCTGGTTCCTCCGCTGGAAGACTTGTTGCCTTTCTTCTGAAGGAGGGCCATGAAGTTCTCGTTGCGGGAGCTCGACCTCTGGCTGCTGCCCAAGGTTAGATTTCTGAGGTCGCTACCGCTGGTGCTGTGCTTCACCGGTGACACCAAACTCTGGCGACTGCCAAACGAGTCGGAAGGTTCTTTGCGACCCAGGACCTTTCGTTTGGACCTGGAGGAGAGAGAGAAGATTATCAGCCAAAACTGTGTGTGCAGCTGTTTCACTTCATCAGATTTACTACTCGTGTGTGATGAGTCCCACTTTAGTTGACATTTGTTTCTCGAGAATAGAAAAACTAAAATTTGTAACTACAGAAGGGACTCCATTCTTTCTTGTAGGGGATGAAAACGCTGATTACCGATCTTCCATTTCCCCATCCTCACTTATTCTTCAGAGCCTTTTAAGCTATTTTCAGCATCACGCAAGGTAAAAATCACGAACACTTGTTGCTTAGTGACTAGATTTCTTGTCAGTTTCTGTGTGTACTCATATCCACGTACGTGCATGTGTGAGAGAGAGAGGGACGCTGGAAGGAAAAAAAAAGGACGAAATGAGAGCCAGTGGTCGTGCAGCAAACCCACTTTACATGTAACTGTTGCTAGGGAACCTTATACTCCATCTGTCTCACACCTTTTCAACAAGACAATGCGTATTTTGTCACATGCTCCAGGTTATAAAAAGCTGCCAGGCAGGTTTGGTGATGGCTCAAAGCATTTGTGCTGTCCTGTCAAAACAGACTAAACTGTGAAGCACTTCTTAACCTTTAACTGCCATCTGAGGAAACTATGTGCTCTAATATCAGAGTTTGCACCGATCTTGGTGTTTAAAATATGCCTTGGTTGTGTCTGTGTGCGTGCTCAAACCTGTGTATAATAGTGAAGAGGTCTTCGGTGGTGTGTGTTGTAGGTGTGCTGGCCAACAAGTCGTCATCTGTTTCCTCTTCGATGTGCAGTACAGTCTTTTCACTGGCTGCTGGTTCATCTAAGCAAGGCACACAAATCATGGTAAAACATATAAAGTAGAAATGCTAACCAGCCACTTTCTCATGCATCTTAGATGATATAAATTTTAATGACCAAACAGCTAATCAGCCAATCACCAACTCATTGAGTTCAGGCAGAAATGTTCAAGACAACCTGCTGAAGATCAAACTCAGCATCACAATGGTGAAGAAATGTGATTTAAGCGACTCTGAGCATGGCCTAGTTGTTGGCACAAGGTGGGCTGGTCTGAGTATTTCAAAAACTGCTGATCTGCTGGGATTTAATCACATAACCATCTCTACAGTTTCCAGAGAATAGACCAAAAAAGAGAAAATACCCAGTGAACAGCAGTTTCATGGATGAAAATGTCTTGTTGATGTCAAGCTACAATTTGCAAGGACTGATCAAGGTCCAAAATTGAACATGGGAAAAATGTTGTCTAGTCTAATGAGTTTCCATTTCTCATGCAAAATTCCGGTGGCAAGGGCAGAATCTGGGATAAACAACAGGACCTTCTTGCTGTGAGGGAACAGTGCTAACCACTGCACCACTGTATGATCTGTCCAGGATGTACCCTGGCTCCAGCCCCCCTGCAACCCTGATAAGGATAGGCAATGGAAGGATGGATGGAACATAAATGCATGAGTCCTTCCTTGAATTAACGTTTCTGGATGTTGGTGGTTTAATGATGTACAGGATAGTCACTAACTAAACATTGTTTAAATGCCACAGCCTGCCTGAGTACTGCTTGTTTCTTATGACCACAGTGTATCCATCTTCTAAAAGGCTTCTTCAGGCAGGATAACACACAACATCACAAAGTGCAAATCATCGCAAACTGGTTTCTTGAACATGAAAATGAGTTCACTATACTCAAATTGGTTTCCACTGTAAGCTACAGATCACCTTTGGGACATGGTGTAATGGGAGATTCACATCATGCATGTGTAGCTTACAAATCTGCAGCAAATCTGTGATGCTATAATATCAACAAGGACCAAAATCTCTGAGGAATGTTTTCAGCACCTTGTTAAATTAGGCAGCGCTGAAGGCAAAGGGCACTACTACATGTAGGTATACCTAATAAAGCAGCTGATAGGTGTATATCAGCTGGCTTTGTGCAAACGCATATGTAAATCTGATTTGGCTACAGAGAAAATTAGGTGATAATGAAATAATGATGATAAATGTCATCTTCACTGTTAAAAACAGTGTGAACCATTCTGTGTTTTGATTTGGGCTCATTTTAGAGCAATGGGCCTGTATCAAAACACAGCAGAATCAGGAGGGTATGTATCAAAATTAGCAGGTATGAGTCCTAATCAAATGTAGAAGCTCTGCTAGACGATTATCACCAACACAGGCACATAAAAAAAATCACAAGAAACAATGTCTGCAGTGAAACAAGACTAAAAGCAAACTATTAGCTAATATATGTTAGAAAATGCAACATTTGGGTTGGGATGTTTTTAATTAGAAACGATTAGAAAACTCCAGTACAAGATTTATGGTATATTTTTGTATTTCATCATTGAATGAATGTACAACTACCCCTACCCTGAAGCGGCGATTCTGTAGGACAGGGACCACTGGTGGAGAATAGAGGGACTGCAGGAGGCGTGTGGACAACCAAGGGAAAATAACTACTTAACTTTGACATGTTTCCATCAAACTGTCCAAGTAAATTTTTTACACAAAGATATTTTCTTTTTCCATTTTTCTACAAATCAGGCTCTGGATGGTATATAAACAAATCCCTCTGTCAAACTATAGAAGGGAATCAAACTAGAACTTTTTGGTGTGTGTAAGTATATGCATGTAATGTAAAATTTTACAATATTAAAACAATTATTAAAATGTAACCTATATCACAATGACACTTCCTCAGTCAGTTATTGAAAAAGAGACAATATTTTAAAAACGGTGCTTTTGTTTTAAAAGTTTTTAGACTATTGGATTAAAATGTGCAAATGATGTAAGTCTTGTATTAAACACGAACAGCTTTGTATAAATGTTAAGTAGAAAAACACATTTTCGGTGGTTTCTTTCCAGTAGTCTGACAGAAGAAATGTTATTGAAGTAAAATAGGCCAAAAATGTTTTTTGTTTCTAATGTCTCTGTAAAGCACTTTGAATCACCTTGTTGTTGAATTGTGCTATACAAATAAACTTGCCTTGCCTTGCCTTACATGTAGTGTGTAGTGTCTCATCTTTAAAAAAATAAATTGATGCATAAAAGCCCTTTTATCTGGTCTTATGAGTCTTATGAGACCACCATTCGGTGAAAACCAACTTTTAAAGCTTAATAAAGTGGACCCATCAAGGCATACCTGTCCCTATCCCAGTACCAGCCATCTTCCCTTCCAGCTCTGTGAGAGAGGAATCTTGAAGAGAGGATTGTAGTGATGACTCTTTGGAACTTTCTTCATCTGTTCCCAAGTGGTTCTCATCTTGCTCAGGCATGTCGGGAACACTGGGAGCATTGAGAATATCATCTGGTGGGAATGTTCCTACCGGAGACCGAAGGCCCACGGGGCTGTCAGTCTGTGGCGTCTGACGGTCTGTGCTGCCATTAGTGGAGGAGTGGACTGAGGTGGGAAGAAGCAGAACATTTGGCTTCTTGGGGACTGGAGGTGGAACCTGGAAAGGATTGAGAAGGTTTCAAAGAATGAGAAATAAGGAGAGTTGTGAACTGTGAATATGTTTTTTTAAATTGTTTGCCTTTAGAAGATACTCGATGTTTAACCATGACTTGTGTAAAAGAACAATATATTTAATTTGGTTACCTTGGGTTTCTTTTTGTCTGACAGCTCTGCCAGACAGGAGACTGTCATTCTTGAGGGTAGCGTCTTGCTCTTGTCCTGAAGTTCTGGGGCCTCCTGATTGCTGCAAGGTGAAGGGAGTGAGCCTCCATCTTCGGGGCCAAGACGAATCTCTTGGTCAACATCAAATTCAGGCTCCAAAACTGGGTCTTCCAGGAGAGGCTGAGGGTCTGGGAGAGGAGGGAGATCAAACAGGGACTGGGATAGGGGGAGGAACGATTGATCATAGGCAGTTTGTGGAGCAGCCATAGAGTTTGAATCTGACAGAATAGTGGGATTTGTTGGAGCTTGTGGTGGAGGTTTTTTGGGTTTTGGCTTTTTCATGACTTTGTAGATGTTGCCTAGAGGCACAGGTCGGTCTACAGGTGAGGCAGGAGGCGAGTCAAGCGCCAGAGGGGAAGTGGAGGAAGGAGAAGGAGACTTGAGAAGAAGGTTCATGGGCCGTTTAGGTAAGGGAGGCTTGACTGCTACAGGTGGTTTAGGTTTTGGTAGAGTGGGTGGTGGGCTGGGATCCTCGCCTATATCGCGGCCATGCTGTTCCTCTTCGATGGTGTCAGAGGCTCCATCAGGGCAGTCTTCTAGGTCTCCACGAGAAACTGAACGAAGCCGAACAGTCTTTAGCTCGTTCTGGGTAACCATAGGCAGTGCCTGTGAGGAACTCGGGCTGATCTTTCCTGGCTTTGCTGCTGTCGAAGTGTCAGAATGCCGCCGGCTGGCCTTTTGTTTTGGCTTGATGGACGAAAGCTCCAGATGTGCATTCCCAGGCATTTCAAAGGACAGTCTAGACCTAGCAGCTGGATCCTTGGGTGATGGTAGAGATGATTTCCTCTCTGGGATTTTGGGGCGCATCTTACAACCTATTGTACCTGTTGTACCCACAGTCCCCTGACCTGCCAGATGACTGAGTGGAACAGTTGGGGTGGGAGTCTCTGACTGGCTGGAATAGCCACTTGATGGGGACATAAGTCCTGGAGGTTTGAAGGGGGATGATGCCTTGATGTCAGTCTCCATGGAAAGCTGTAAGGGTGATGTGGCTCTCGAGGTGGAGGGAGAGTCAAGAAGGGACTCTGAGCTACCTCTGACTTTCATACATTCGATCACTGTAGTACCTGTTGCTGTGCTGGAGCCTGACAGAGACCTGAGGAAGAGCACAGAAGAGATGTGAAGTTTTTTTGCTAAATCAAAGTTTGCCAAACACGTTTGACAACAAAACATCCAGGATACCTATGAAATGATGTGAGAAGACATAATAAAGATGACACAATAATAATAACTTTGTAGCACAAGTACTAAACATCCATGTGTAGTTTCCTACCTGTATGGATCATTGCTCTTCCACTCCCCTAGCTGCCAGTGCGTGGGAAAAGTAATTTCTGTCTCCCCCTCCCTCTCTGGTGCCTGGACCTCTAGACTTGGAGGTCTGTCATTCCCTCCTTGGCCTGGCTCTCGCTCACCAATACTGGTTTTAGACAAGTTGGGCAGAAGGAAATCTGGCTGAAAGTCAGGGAAGTGATCCCTGGGAATGTGCAGGCTCTTTGGTCGGCCATCTCTGTAAAGACCACCTTGATGGTGTATTCTGCCCTCAGCTTGTCCAAGGTTTTTCATAAGAGAGACACTCCTCACAGGGGGTGGTGGCTTTCGTTTGGATTTTTTAAGGGAGATGGAGCGGGAACGTAGGCGCAAACGGCCTTCTGTGCTGTAGTCTGAAGCTGTGACGGAGATTGTGTCAGTTGTACTTGCGCTGTCTTCTGAGCTCCCTCTAGGGTAGAGAAGGGCGTAATTCTCACCTAAGCCGAGGAAGTTGTGATGCTCTTGTTGGTGGTCCATAGTATTCCCATTTCCTGTAGATGTTATATTACCATCCGGATGGCCTATAACACCCTCTGTGAAACAAAAAGATCCAGAATCTGTGGGTGTGGAAAGGGAACGCTCTCGAAACTTGAAAGCATTCTGTGCTGCTATGGAACGTGCCGACCTCTCCCGTCCTCTCACTGCTTCCCCTCCTCCCCCTCTTCCTCCATCAACTGCAGCCCCCTCTGTCTCACTCCGCTTCCCTATGTCCATGTTATTCAATGGTCTCCGAGAAGGGTCTGTCACAGTCTTGAATGAGCTTGAATGTCCTGAGCTCACCAGCATCACCCCCTCCTGGGTCCCTCCTCCGATGATACTGTGCTGTTTGGGTGGTACCGCTGGTCCTTTGTTCTTACTGTAATTGTAAGGCTCGTTCCACGCTCCAGGAGAAAAGGTGGAACCCTTGGGTCCGTTCCAGGAAGTGGTGGGTGTATTTGAGCAGAGCAGCCCAGAATGGTCCATAGTTTCTGGGTGAAGGTGATCTGGGGCAGGCAGCCCCAAACGGTTGTCTGTAGAGAAGAGAGGGAAAGAATCAATACACCAAAACTAATCACACCAAATTCCACTGACTGTGGACACTCTAAAATAAAAGGTTATAATAAAAACTTCTAAACATCACATATCTATCTCTAGCTCTACCCATTCAGAAAACTATTCTGACCAGAAAAGGCACAACCTGCCTTGACATCTGTAGCCTCTGGCATTAGTCCATACACAGTGTGTATCATTTGTTTACTGCCTGACGAGAATAGCCACCTCGACGGGACAAGACTTAGGTGTCCATCTACATCTAAAGGACAAAGGTCACTCTTTCGAGGATGCTAATGTTAACATTTTGGACACAGAAGACAGATGGTTTGAAACAGGAGTGAAAGAAGCCATCTGTCCACTGTGAACTACCATCTTTGAACAGAAGGGATGACTTACAACACCAACTGTCTGCCATCTATAATCCAGTTTTGAGATCCGCTCCCAGACACTTGGGCCATTTGACCTCAGGATATCACGTGATAGAGTGGGGCTAGGTTTTGCAATGGGTTTACCCGAAACCTTGGCTGATTGTGACCCACACCTGTTTTCACACGGGCTCGTGTGATTAGGTAGAGGATCAATAGGGAGTCCATGACCCTCTTGGAGACACTCCCATAGGGCTTAAAATCTGGGATTCTCCACCAGTTTTCTTCTTTGAATGAAAGAAGTTTCAGACTTTCTTTGAAAGAAGTTCTTTCTTAGAACTTCTTTCTTTCAGACTGTTTTCTTTTTCATGCTCCTTACACTACAATGACCGAGATGACCAAGCACCTTCACAGACATACTTTCCTGCCTAACAAACCTCCATGCTTAAAAGATACATACAAGGCAACATAGTAACAAGAAAAACATATATAAACTTCTCTGACCTTTCCTTCTAAGGAGGAAAAGCGGATCAAAAACATTCTTTTTTACAAGTGAGATAGAATCACACCAGAACTTGGTCAGAATCCAATATTCCACGCTTTAAGCTATGTGCTGTGGTATAACCACAGAACAAATAAGCATCTATGGACATGTTTTAGCTGTTCCTCGAGATGAAATGCTAAATCATAACTTATAGAACTGAAAAGTTGAGAGCATTTCTTCACTGTCTGATGTGCAAAGGTGTTTTTCATCTTCACTTGACTGGATTTGGCAAGAGTTTGATTTTTCAACTGACTGGCTGAAGTTAATAGACAGATGGTTCTTTCAAACGCGTGCCATTTTGCAAGTATGGCTTCACAGATGGTTCTGTAACAAGTTATCTGGTGTGACAGGTTACCATATCATGCCAACCAAATGCCCCTTCACAGCAACAAACCCACCACATTCACCCACTGTAAGGATTGAGGGGTCAGTTTTTTTCCCTTTAATTTGTTACATAGGCCTAATAGTACATTCTCAACAATGCATATTCGTCCTGCAACAAAGGATTAGTTCTTAATTCAAGAACAACTGAAACACATTTTTAAATGTCAGATGTGGCTTCTTCTGCTTTTGTCTTCGTCTCACCAAAATTATGGGCTTATTCAGATGAAGCTGATTAAATGAACCCTTGATGCCCTGTGTTTAAATGTCCTCATTGAAGTAAATAAACCAGCAAGGAATGAAAAGATCCTGGCTAAAGGCATAGCTGTTCTTCACTAGGAAACATTGATTAGTGCAAATCCAGGGGAAATAAATTATTAATTCAGCATTAGTTTGTGTAATTTTCTTTGCTTAATTAAACCTTTGGTGGATAGATAGCTGACTACCTTTGTATATTGGCCGTACTGCAGAAAGCAGTCATTAGTCATACACCTTTGCTTTGGGGCATTACCGTAGTTTTCGGGTCATAAGCCGCCCTTTTTTCCCCACACTGTGAACACTGCGGCCTATAATGACGTGCGGCTAATGCATATATTTTTTTATGCGGCCAAAAACAATTTGCCTGGTAACAGTAGACCAATAAAATAGATAAGCAGTAAATATACGGTATATATTTTTACGTGTTGTTAAGAAACGTTGTAATGTTGTTTGTGCACCGTTCCGTAAAAAAACCATAAGCAACGTAATTTGTGTGTTACCGATACGTACGTATACTTAAAGGTAGCCGTGTTACAGGTGCTGTTCGAGGAAAAAAAAGCATTTGCAGTATGTATTTTTGTATGTTACCATAACGTTTATGTTACCATGGTTATGTTACACTACGGAATAAATTAAACATTAAAAATCCTCACGTGTTATATTTCTGTGTAAATATCTCATATTACAAGTGAAATGCATATGGCTTAAAATCCGGTGCGGCCTGTACAAGTACAAAATTGATTTTCTTTCTAAAATTACAGCATGCGGCTTTTAATCAGGTGCGCTCTGTAGTCCGGGATTTACAGTACATTATTTATTATAGCCTAAAATCCGCAACATTATACCAGATAGCCCAATAAAATTAGCTGGTGAAGTATTAGGCAAACAAGCTTAACTAATAGTCTACTTTTGCTATTAGTGTTAACAATCAAACAAGCAAGCTAATGCTAAATAACTCTTAGCTCTCTTTTGAGTTTAAATATTGTGTTTATGGTAGATTGTTTTTAATGTGGTAGCTAGCGTTACTCTGTGTTGGTGCTGTAGGCTAGTAACAACCATCAAAATCCCATGGTAATCATTTGAAAAAGGGTCTTTTTCTGACTGGTTGGCAAGCGGTTGCTGGGGAGTGCTAGCTGTCACTAGGGGAAACTGGTCACAAAGTGGTATTGCAGTTTTGCAGATGTGTGACAACTAACAATGTGATGTTAACTTGTTAACATGTTAACTTCCATTTTGGATGTCACAATCTTGGTGACATTGTGGGAATGAGTGAAAAAGGCCCCACTCACACAGGCTAAAAGACTGGTTAGTCACCCCATGGCAACCACCCGTTACTACGGAAAAATGTGTATTCTGCCAACTGACTTGCAAAAAAACTCTTTCTGATTGCTTTGGTTGCTAGCTGGTGGAGGCGGTTTCACTTAGTTCTGCAAGCTGAAGTGAAACTGAAATGAAGACTGTCCAGCTTCATAGAAGAACCTTCTCCATTCACCGTTTACATCACAATTTTCAACTTTCACTACAGCTCAGGGAGCAAATCATTGACCCTTTAAGACCTACCATAGAACCAAGTCTGCCAGAGCTTATCTTTATATTTTTACATGTTGTAGTGCCATTTTTGGGAGCGTTTCAAGTTGCTATACATCAATACAACTGTTATAGCCCAAATTTTAATAATATGTATGCATTAAGTCCATAGTAACTACATAAATTGCAAAAAAGTGCAATAAACTACAAAAAAATTTAAAATCATTTTTGTTTTTTTTACATTTCTATTTAGAGAATTTTAAGAGGTTTATCCCTCAAAACTGTAAATACAAAAAAGTTGCACAAAAAAGTTTCCAACAACAGGAAATTTATTTTGAGTGTCTTCATAATTTTATTTTTGAGATACACCAATTTTTATATACTACAGGAAAAATGAAAATAAATATTATAATGCAAATTTGCAAAGAAAACAGCATGTGCATCAAAATAAACTATTTCCAGCAGTGCAATATGAGTTTTAAGCATCCCAGAAACTATTCAGAAAAGCATAAAGTCAACATGACTCTTAAAAATACCAGTATAGGCTTATAAGGCCCCGAAGGTAAAAAACTACATTTTCTGCAAAAATGACATCACTTCCAGTTTTGGGCAAGTAATGGGGAGCATGCATTAGTTCCCGCTGATGTCTATTCCAACGTAGGAAGTGTTTTGAACAGCTGATCGGATCGGCAAAGCCTGTTTCTGGAATATTATGTTTTTGTTGCTACAAGTGCTTTTTATGCAATTTTTGCAAAGCTATATGTGGAAGGAAACCATGACCTAGGGCAAACTGATGGCATAAGATGTAAGTACAACTCCTCCGGTTTCATATGCAAAACAAATTATTGTGCCAGCTTACAGGGTTTCGGTTCTACAGGGATTTAAAAATAGTTACGCAAAATGGAGCGTGCCCACTCTGACCAGTTTTAAAGGATTAATATCTGCAAACAAGTTTGTGTCTTCCATGTAAACTATGGGCAACAGTAGCAACTGCTAGCAACCGAAGCAATCACAAGTAGGTTTTTACAGCCAGTTTCACCTCAAAAAACCCAGCAACCACTCACTAACCAGTCGGGCAGTCCAGGTTTTTGCTTTTGCTGAGTTTGTCAAGGGCCAGCCTGTCTCTAGGCCTGCGTGACTATGCTTTAACAAGAAAGGAGAACATTTTTCTTTTAAAACAGTATGTAAATCCATAATCAATGACAAAATAAACACACATTTGTCATGTTTGTTGAACAAAAAACATAATTCAAACAAAAGAAAATGTCCTGCTATTGCATACATTTCTTTTATTTAAAGAGTATTTAAAGTGGGCGGGGAAAAAATGATAGTCTTTCCACAGCCAAGAACTGTTCAGTGCTACTAACAGCAATACTAGAGTTTTATCTGAAATACGAGAAGTTCATGAGTATAGGAATTTCATTCTGACATTCCCAGATTCTTTTTTTTCTCTCTCTTTCTCTTGTCTTTGAAGGTTGCGGCACACTTTATGTGAGGAGTAATAAGATCTGCACCATGGAGGGAGGGTAAAGAGCTCTCTATTATGGTCTCACACACACACCTGCAGGTAAGGTTGTGTCGAGGTCAGAGTGTGTCTTCCTCAGTGGGAGATTCTGGTGCGGTGTGTCAGTAACAGGCTCCAGGGAGTGGGGCTGGTGGGGGAAAGGGTCCCCGGGAGAGGGGGAAGGGGACGGAGAGTGCTGGAGAAGATCAACACCGTGGAATTTCAATCCTCTCCCTTCACCTGCAAGAGGAAGACAGCAGCAAGAAGGTCAGCAGGAGGGTGGGAAGACTAATTTTACCTGACACGCATTAAATTAAATAAAACAATAAATCCAATCATGTTGTTGACATGGCAATAAAGTATTAGATTATGGCTCTTGAGAGACAGCGATGTGAAGGCAGATCATTTGATATGATTTCAAGTCTCTCTTAAAAGGCTGCAGTGCTTTCCTCTCACAACTCTCGTTAACACAAACATGATTTACTGCTTCTATTAAACATTCACTCAGGTCACTTTAGTGAGACACAGTGTCAACCATAACTCTGTATTTGCATCAGGAGGCAACTTTTGGAGGTGAAAAAGGAAGAAAATGTGGGAACTGCCGTTTCTCTAGTGGCCACTTCCCTGGTGAAGATGACCTGCTGAAGTTCAAAGTGAGCATTAGGAAGGGGAAGAAAGATGATTTAAGTGATTTTCCATGTTGTTGGTGCCAGATGGGTTGATCTATTTCAGAAATCTTGATCTGCGGAGATTTTTCCAATGACCATCTCTAGGGTTTACAGAGGATGGTGTGCAAATAAGCAAATATCCACTGAGCAGCAGTCCTCTGGGGGAAAATGCTTTGTTGATACCCAGAGGTCAGAGGAGAAAAGACTGCTTTGAACAGACAGGAACTCAAATAACCGATTGTTACAGCCAAGATACGGAGAAGAGCATCTCTGAATTTGTAACACATCAAAGTTCGAAGGAGATGGGCTACAGCAGGAGAAGACCAGACTGGGTGACAGGTAAGAAGAGGACACATAGGCTCCCCAAAACTGGACAGTAGAAGACTGGAAAAATGCTGCCTGGTTTGATGAGTCATGATCTCTGCTGCAACATTTGGATGGTAGGTTTTGGGCATCTTCTGATGGCTGCAGCAGGATAACACACTGCATCTCAAAGCTCAAATCATGTGCGGTCGACAAATCTGCAGCAGCTGCGTGATGCCGTCATATGAACGTGGACCCAAATCTGTGAGCAATGCTTCCAGCACCTTGTTGAATCTTTGCCACAATGAATTAAGGCAGCTCTAAAGAAAAAAAGGGAGTACACCCAGTACTAGAAAGATGTATTTCTACATTTCTTTTTCTAAATTTCTATATTATCTAACTGTCTAATTCTCTCAGCTTACAAAACTCTCATACAATTGCTAGAGGCATTGACAACACTTCAGGTGATAGGACTAAGAAAAGAATTCAAAACTCAGGTAGCAGTTTAGGCAAATTTGCGAGTAAAACAAAGTCAAGTGGAAGTCCAATTCTCCCAACAATGCTTTTTGGTTGATACCGCCTGAATATTTTTCACTATAAAGAGATTTCAAATCAAGACTGTTTACATAAATAGTGTCTAATTAAAGATGCATTAAGAACTCTGTTGATTTGCCCTTTTAATATTAACGTTTACTCTAAAATAGGATACAATTAATGTCACAGAGTTGCCTGAAGTTGGTAGTTGTTTCCACTCTTCTTTGTTTCCTGTCGCACAATTGCTGATACTTCAAGTGTCCACTGTTTAAAGTTGCCTCTGACTCAGCAGGTGTTTGAGAAGTGGCATAAGCAACACTCGATGAGTTCATCTCAGCTGAACAAGTGGAGAAGACTTTGCAGCTTTCAGTTTCATCATCACCATAATGACTCCTGTACATGCATTACATTTTAATCCAGACGGGCTCACGGCAGACACGACGGAGAAACCTGCTGCTCTGTTCTAGTGCACTTCCCGTCTCCCTAATGTGTTTTGTGTGAGAACATGAATCCAGTGAGTCACTGGTGGCAGCAGGCACCTAGCTGGTTACCTTAATGACATACAGCGCCGTTTCTCACCCATCCCATTAAGCTATCAGCCTCGTTTTAGAGCAACAGTCATATCGGGCTCAGCCTGCTGCTAAAATTTATGTCCAACAATGAAATTGTGCCACTTGATGAAGCTCTTTTAAGAGGACTGCGGTACTAAAAACCAATAAGTCAAGAAAGCAAATAAACAAACTGGAGCCAAATCAGCCCACTATTACTCACCCTGTGCCAAAGCAAACTTAAGGAACATGGCCGTACCGCTGACACTGACAGCTGTCACCAAGCACTCAAAACACAGATCTCCTTCACATTTGGAAGTCAGATGAGTCCAGCTCACCCTCCTTCCATTTTTCTTCCCTCAGCTGTGTCCCTCTTGCAGCAGCCTGTACGAATTATGCCTCCAGGCACTTAACAACACAGAATTACAAACCTTTGATCTGTTTGAGAGAGCAAACAGAAAACTAATGGCAGATATTTGATGCCCAAACTAAACATTTACAAAAAAATCAACAGATAAAGATGAATTATGCAAAGCTCAAAGGCGCAGAACAACAAAGGAAATGCGACGAACCTAACATGATTAAGACTTGATGGCATGGCTCTGTTTTAGACATCAGTGACTACAGAGCTGATTAAAATCCCAGCATGAATAGTGCTACTGGTTTGTGAAGCCTCAAGATGAGCGTCTCTGCCAGAATCATCTTGGTTGCAAAAACACCGATGTGACAACAAGGGTATGGTCTAACAGCGAACTGGCTAATAACCTCTGATCGACAGATCTTTGGCCAATGAGCATGCGGTTTCATATCACAGCTAATCCTACATTTTGAAACACTTTATGACCAAGATTTACTAAACAGACTTGTTTATTTTATTCAGTGTGATCCAAAATGAGTGACTGAGCTCATGCATCCAGCAGAAAAATGTCCAACAAGGTCGAATCAGAACCACATCTATCACCATCTTGTGGCCTGGAGATAGAATGCAGGATTAATGTGCTTCCTCACTGGCTTCATTTTTCTGACCCAGAAGCTGTGCCCATGTGTTTTACTGTCTGTGGTTGCAAAGCAGCTTGCAGATGCACAGCAAATTCAATACTGAATGAGATTTGTCAGTAGGTTGAGCAAAGTCATCTCATATAGCAACTGTGGTAGAGCGGTTTCTTTCAGCTGGAAGATGGGTGGGTCGAGCCCTGGTTTGATCCCCTGCTCCTGCATGTTGAAGCATCATTGGGCAAGATACCGAACCCTAAGTTGCCTCCGATGTGTCTGTCAGTCCACGAGTGCCCGTGAACGTCAGATAAGATGCCTGAGCGTAACTTTTTTTTTGTATGAATGTGTGTGAGGTCGGTTGAATGAGTTTTTTTTCTTAATTACTTTTTTTTTTATAAATAAACACATCTTCTTACATATTGTTCAATGAAATCCTTGATACGTGACACTTGCATAAACCAATCCTGCAGCTTCTGAACTATAAGACATGCTCCATGTGACAATGTTTTTTTTTTTTTCCAGTGAGCTGATTTATTGACTTTCCTTTATAAGAAACCAGGTTTCCATAACTAGGTAGAGTATTAGGGAAACCTGGTTTCTCCAGGATAAGTTCACCTGGGAAAATTGACCGCTGATTCCTTTGTTCCATTAGCAGGTAGAAAGTTTTGTAATTATTTTTTACAAGCATGTTCCTGCTTAATTGCCCTAACGGTCTACAGCACACAGTGTATTAAATTATGTGGCCATAAACATCTTGACGCTGCTTAAAAACTATTTAAAAATAAAGAAAACAGTAACAAACTGCTGCTGCAGTTGCTTAGAAGAAACTTTACAGCAGGTATCTCTAACTTTTGCAACTGCTAATGTGAGCTAGTGTGACTTTTGTGAATGCTAAACCAGCATTAAAATGCTCTAAAACTCGAGGTTTAGTGAGCAACTTTGTCTGGAGCTTTCAGCTGTGTCCCATGACCAGCTAATCATTTTAACAAAGACGCTCAAAACTTGAACCCAGAAATTTAAATCCAATCTTTTCCAAAGCGCTGATCAACAGTCATTGGCTGTCCCATTAAAATAATTTTTAAAAGGGACACTTGAACTCTCTTTAATGGCACAACTGTATTTGGATGTGTAATAATGATTCCTGCTGTTACTTAGATGTCTGAAATAAACATGCTTTTATCACCATCTTAACATTTGGAAACCTTTTGCTTGGCAAATCATCAAACTAATAACTCTAATCATCAAAACTTCCTGACACTTCCTGCTTCTAAATCTTTGGACACTCTAAATCTTTTTTTCCCTAACAACAGCAAACCTGGATTCATGATTTAAGAAAAAGTCCTGACTCCTTCCGCTCTTCTGCTTTACTCATTGACTAACCTGCCCGTTTTTCCACCTGTCCTTTTATCTCTCCATCTTTCCAAGAGCCTATTCCCTTCAGTTATTCATCCTCTGTTTATTTTTGCAACAGTCTCCCTATTTAGCTCATTCACTGACTGCCACTCAATCTGCGTTCCCCTCTGTGCATGAATAAGCACGAGTGTTTGAGTCTGAGCATCTCCAGCTTTCCAGCAGAGAGGCTAAAGCTGTGACTCAGCCGTGGAGTGGAGCTAAATACGACTTCCTGTCTGACTGTCATGCATTCACCCACTTCCTGCTGATGTGGGTCCCTCTGTAACGCCGACACCATAGTGACAATTTTGCATCCTCCAGTCTTGGCTAGCTAACTTTCCTACTTGAATATTCAGAGCAGTTCCCACTTTCAAGATCGGTCTCACCAAGCTGTTATTAGCAGGCTGTAAGTCTTCTTGTTGCTTCTGTGGGCATCACTAACAGACCCTGTTTAAACTATCAGCCTTCCACCAGTTACAAATCCTAATGTCTCCTCAGTATAAGCCTTGTTAAACTGCTCAGCTGCCTGCATGCAGTGAGTCTTAAGGACACAGAGGTTAGAATAGCTTTGGGCAAGAGAGAGAAACATGACAATCACAAAATGCCACGTAACCTTACAGTATATTACAAGTTTCTAACAATTCTTATGACATAAAATAACATATAAGAGTGTTTTCAGTTTAAAAGTAGGACAACGTTGGGATCTAAGCAGAGTGATGGAGGTAAAAACGCACCAGACTGTTGCCTTAACAGCACACATCATTCAGACTTTATCTTTTGGACTTAAAACCTTTAAGAAATCAACATTAACATTCCAGCTAATGCCATAATGGTTTCTGGAGTGATAAGTGACCATATATTTGTAAAGAAGGGTGGATTCCTAAGTTATTGGCTAATGCTAGCAAGCTTGGCTAGCAAGCTACATGTATAACCTGCATGAGGGAAACATGCACAAAAACACCAGCCAATCACTGCTAGCGAACAGGCTAATGGAATACTAGGTGAGGACTGGCAGAAAAGCTATGACCCTAATTGTAAGCTAACAAATCGTTAGCTTCATAGCATAAGTGCCTAAGTCATTTTTTTGTGATGACATAGGCAGACGGACAGGATGATGCAGCAGTGGTAGGGGAGTAAAGTTAGGCAAAAATCTCAATTTGACCAAAAAATGACTTAGGCACTTATGCTATGAAGCTAACGAAATGTCAAATGGATGGATTTGAAATTGGTTTTTTTTTCAATCATAACTTGTGAAGTTGTTATGAAGGAAGAAATTATCCATAGAGAGACTCAGAGAAAAACAGTTTTTCCTGTCACACTATAAACACGTTTTAAGTCAGGTTTCCTTGGCCCGTCACTGTACAATTGACTGCTAAGCCCCATCCACACAGACCTAGAAACCAGTCAGTATACTGTGAACAGCTGCAGTCGCAAGTGTGAAAAGTGCAAGTGTGAAACTTGTTGCAAAGAGGTATTCGGGTGCTTCACTATGAATCTTTTACTAATTGCTTTTATCACTAGCAGGTTGCCACCATCAGCAAAGGTTTGCATGCGTCCCAGATTGTAGTGAAAGCATGAAAAGTACAACACAAACTAAAAAACCAAACTTACATGTGTAGCCCACTGTTCCTGCCTAGTTGCCCTAACGGTCTACAGCACACAGTGTTTTAAATTATGTGATCATAAACATCTTGACGCTGCCTAAAAACTATTTAAAAATAAAGAAAACAGTAACAAACTGCTGCTGCAGTTGCTTAGAGGAAACATTACAGCAACTGCTAATGTGACTTTTTTGACAGGGAATGCTAAACCAGCATTAAAATGCTCTAAAACTCGAGGTTTAGTGAGCAACTTTGTCTGGAGCTTTCAGCTGTGTCCCATGACCAGCTAATCAT
>NW_005187693.1:277292-289372 GCF_000239375.1 Pundamilia nyererei | reverse complement strand
GCTCTAAAACTCGAGGTTTAGTGAGCAACTTTGTCTGGAGCTTTCAGCTGTGTCCCATGACCAGCTAATCATTTTAACAAAGACGCTCAAAACTTCAACCCAGAGATTTAAATCCAACCTTCTCCAAAGTGCTGATCAACAGTCATTGGCTGTCCCATTAAAACAAAAGACACTTTGCTTTAAAATCAAAGCTGCACCTTTGAAACTAGGTGGTTGTGGTGATAAGGGACAACTTTAACTTTGGAGAGGAATATTCTCCACCTCTTGTTTGCATTCCAGCACAACTCGGCGAGTAAATCTCGAGTGTCTGTAGGTAAGTCGGCCTCTTCCAGGCAAAATGCAGGTGACAGCAGAAATCTGCTAGGACAAAACAATCACAAGGAGATTTTTGGTGCAGCACTTTCTTTATGAATGAATTAGCTGTTATTTTTGTAGGATTATTGACAGATTTACAAAATAAACAACTGCTAAATTATTTGAATTGTGAGGTTAAAAAAATGTTACTTTGACTAGATAAAAACTGAAGAGTCCATCTTCAGATAAGCGTTCTGTGTCATTATCCACAAATTAAGACAACTGTGGAACAATGGTGAACATTCCCAGGAGTGGCCATCCTACCACAAAAAGCACTGTAGGCCTCCTTTGCCTCACGACTCAGCAATAACTCAAATGTGACAGGTTACATGGGAAAACCACTGCTGACCAAAAAGAACAGGGCAGCTTGTCTCACATTTGCTAAAAAAACCCATCTCTGTGATTCCCCCAAACCTTTGGGAAAATATTCTGTGGACAGAAGTTGAAATCCCGTTACATGTGGCATAAAACTAACGCTCAAAACATCTTCGTATAACGGTCAAGCATGGTGGTGGTGGTGCGATAGTTGGGGGCTGCTTTGATGCTTCAGAAGCTGGATAATTTGCTGTAATTGATGGAAACGTGAAATATGCTCTCAACCAGAAAATCCTGAAGGAGAATGACCGACCATCAGTATATGCCCCGATCCTAAATACACCAGCTCTTTTCCCTTAAAACTGCACTTTGCTAACCATCCCATACATATAGATAGATAGATATATTTGAAGTATGTTAATATCAATCAAGCCATTCATTTTCCGCTGCGTATCCAATCACAGTGGCTGCTAGAGCCTAAAAGATCTAAACATACATGTTCACTTTTCCTTTGTTCAACCTCAAATCAATTCAGATTATTCTGTGAGTAAATGTGAAACTGAATGGAAATGCCTGAAAATGCAAAATTACACCAGCAACGTCTTTTTCACTGTCTGATCACATTTAGCTCAGAAATCGATATCCGTGGACGTCTGGTGTTTGGTAGGGCTGCTCAGAGACACAATAATGTCCGCCTTTCTGCAATTCAAAAACCCTCCAAATCACCGAGGACTCTCGAATATGTGATTACATTAAAATTTTACCGATGAACTCTGTCGAGAAAAAATAAGCACAGACCGATGGCGTCTGCCTGCTGCTTGTCTCTCAGCCTCTGTTGCATTCACATCTTTCACAGGCTAAAGTGCTTCAGTCATTCATGAAAATTGCTGGAGCGAGATGTGAGGGAGAGGAAGGAAAGTGGGAGGTGGGAGCTGCGACCAAAAAAAAAAGAAGCTCTCTCACTACCCTCCATTCATTATTCTTCCATTGTGTATCTCACTGTATGCATTTTCTGTCCTCTGTCATCCTCATCACTTCTCCACCTTTCCCTCCATCTTTTTGTCACTGCTGCTTGTAATTCTTCTTTTTTTTGGGGGGGGGGGACTAGGGAGGAGGAAGAGTGGTGAGTTACCATGGCAACAGCAAGCTGGCTGAGAGCTACCTGTTCTCTGGCATAGGAGGAGGAGGAGGAGGGAAAAAAGCAAGAGACGGAGTGTAAAAGAGACAGAGGGATGGTGACAAGTTGGATAAGTCTGACGATATCTTATTTTTTTCTCATTTTATCCAAATCTGATAACAAGACCAAAACAAATCAGTGAGAAGCCCTGAGAACAGCTGTTTTACATGCATCCACATGGCCTTTTCTGACTTATTCTGTTGTGTAGTTGAGCTTCATTTGCGTCTAAAACAAATAACCTTTGCACAGGGTGACACCATAATTCATTACTGCTAATGAGAGCACAGCAGTTTATGTGGCTCAACCCGAAATACACTACAAAAAATGTGTATGCATACTCTGCAAAAAATAGTACCCGAGAAGCATGCTATTTACCCCTGTTGGGGCACTGCTTGCTAAACCTGATCCTGTTCATTTAATGAAACCACAGACAGGCTTGATGGAAGGAAAAGAAGGAAAACAGAAGGAGAAATGTCAGTCTTATACTCAAAGTTCTTTGCTCTTCCTCTCGGTGTGAAGGAAGTGAATACCCACCAAGTACAACGCCACAGGCATGCATCATTATACCTGACCTTCTCCTCCTCTACACAGTGGGTGAGGTGAGGTGGGTGAGGAGAAATGGAGAAAGAGATATTTAACTATAGATGGATATGCGCAAGAATGAGGAGAGAGGCATCCAGTGACGAAGCAGTTGCTATGCCAAAAAACCAGGAGGACCACACATGCATGCAAAGACACATACACACACACACAAACGTAGGAAAAGTAAACAAGGAGGAGGCTGAGTGGAAGCAGGAGTGTCAGAACAATGTTGCTGAGGGTGACCACAGCATACTAACAGCTCTGACAGCACACACACACACACACAGGCAATGCACACAAGCAGAGCTGACTGCCAGAGATGGGCGAGCGCGATAGAGAATGTGATCATAGGAAGAAAATGTCCTCGATGTCAAGTCTTGTTTCTGCAGCATTTTCTCCCTCAAAGCTACAGGGAATCTGTCCACATCGTGCAGCGTCACCTGAGTTGTGGCTTCTGGCATTAACATGCGAGCTGATGCTGAAGCTTTCCCACTGTTTTTAATAACACTCTGCATCTGTTCTCTTCTCAAATCACTCCCAATTATTTCTTCATGACCTAAAGAGAATTTAATAAGGGGCTGGGGGTGAAACGTCTTCACCCGGTGATCTTATGCCACGGATTCTCTCGGCGCTTCACTGGAAGACTTCACCTGAAAACGTTTCCTTACACCTGTGTTATGAAATGGCTTTGTCTATGCCAATCTCATGAGTCAAGGAATCAAGTTTAATGTGTGGACTGGATGTGGTGCAAATACATTTCCAAAAGGTGACTGATGTTTCCCATGCTGAGTACTTTACATCAGCTGTAGGAACACAACAAGCTTTTAACTCTGAATTATCAAAAGAGCAAGCCCGGCATGAGGCACACACACGGTGCTGTGCAAAACTCTCAAACCACTCCTGATTTCTTGAAAATCTTTTGTTCCCAAGCAGCCAGAGTGTCAAGATCCTGGGTCACTGAGTTTTTAGACTTTACAGTTTGGTTTTATTTTTAACATCTTTCAGTGATTCTTAGTTTGTGCTGTTATTTGCCTTGAGTTTTCCTTTTCCTTATTTCTCACTAATGTTTTTGGTATATTGGTCTTTATGTATTTTCTCAGTTAGTTAATTCATGTCTGTGTTTTCATGTTTAGTCATCTCATTTCACTTCCTGTCTTATTTTGGCCATTATTTGTCCTCTGTGCCTGATGTTCAGTTTTACTTCCCCTCGTCTTGTTTCCTTGATTGTCTGCACCTGTGTTGTTCCCCTCAGGTGTGATCACGTACTTGTGTAGCTTCAGTTTTCCCTTTTTCTTTGTTGGTGGGTTATTTAATTCTGTTTCCCATCAGTTTGTTTTCCTGCTTTTCCCTGGACTCCCAGGGTTGTCATTATCACCTGTTGGACTCTTTTGGACTGTAGCACATGACTGGTCTGTATTTGGGAGTCCACTGCCACACTCTTCAACATCACAAAGACTGTCTTGTAATTTTATTTTTAAAGTGGTCCTGAGCAATAGTATTCCAGGACTAAAACGATCTATAGCAGATAAACAGTATCTGGAAGTTTTGTCCTTAAGAAATGGGAAAAAGATCCAGTAAAGACCTGCCACGGGAGCTGGGAGATTTATCTGGTCTTTCAGCTGATCACTGGACCCTCATCAGGAATGGTCTCAGTTGAAGGGTGGCTGTCAAGAAACCATTTTTAATGAAGGGAAACATGGAGAAAAGACTGAGGTAAGAAAATTACACAAGAACTGGACTTGTGTAATTTCATTGACAACAAATCTTATGGAGTGATGCAATCCATATTTAAAACCTTTACTTCCAATTATCGTCTGTATGCATGGAGCAGGTCAGGAGAGAGGTGCAACAGCGAGAGTCTGCAGCCATGTATAAAACATGGTGGAGGCTCTGTCATGGTTGCATTTCAGCCAGTCGTGTTGGAGAGGTTGTCATAACTAATTGAATTATGAATGCTGTCATGGACTCGCCTCCCCTTTTTAGATGGTTTGGACATGTGCAAAGGAGAGATAGTGGGTATCCTGGACAAAGCATTTTGAGTATGGAGTAGCCATTTGGAAAAATACAGATGACCAGAGAGGAGGGGTAGGGTGAGATGGAGGAATATGATCCACTGTGGCAACTCGTAGAGGTAGCAGCTGAAAAGGGACAAACAAGACACTATGAGGACTGTCAAAGACGACCATGCACCATGTGGAAGAGGTATCTGCCAAATTTGTTGAGCAAGATTAATATTAGCACTGTTTTTCAGCCTGGAGCTTCTTCTTTGGAGGAAGACAAGATTGTGTTGCTTTTCCAGCACGCATTTAATACACAACCACAAAGAAGCTAAAGCCAAATTGGACTGATGTGACCTCCAAAGGGATGAAAATTCAGATTTACCGCATGTTGTAGCTTTCCTTGAGTCTGATTTGCCATGACTCTCACTTTTACAGCTGTCACACAACTCCTTTGAGAACAGCACAGGTGACAGTGAAGACCCTCACAAAGCCAGGATTCTAAAACCAACAGTGTTGTTGTTTTACTGCTCACAGAAACCATCTTTATTTGGAGATAAAATCATTTCTATTCTCAACATGACAGGAGCCATCTGAAAGCTGCCCAATGGTCATTCATTTCCAATAGAATCTCATATTCAGGCTTAATCTATTTAATTTTGAATTATTTTTCAGTGAAATTTCATATTGAAGCCATAAATTCTAATAAATGCGAAAAAGGCTCAAAGGCACCTGGCTGCACCAATCAACAAGCATCTCGGCACATCTCTCATCAGCCCAGATAATTAACCTCAGTCTAACCCCTCTACTCAATAAGCATCTGACATCTTCGACAAGGCTCCAACTAATGGCATTTTCCATTATTATATGATTATTTGACTAACAGGTATGCTTAGGGGTGTCTATCTTCCATCTATGGCTCAAAGTTGAGTTTTCGAGTTGGCTAAATGACAACCAGAACCCCAAAGATGCTCAATGCTCACATTTGAGAAGTTGAAACTAAAGTGTGTTTGCCTTTTTTTTTTTTTTTAAATGAATGACCCAAACTCTGCTGATTATGAATCACGAATCACTTGAGCGCTTCTTTAAAATGAGCACAACTTGAGCTGTTGACCATCTCACAGCTGGACTGGAAACATTAGCACTCATTTACAGACTGGATGCCAATCGTCTCTGTGTTTACACGTACCCATTAAAACACAGCAAACTCGGGATCACTCTGGTCCAGCCAATGAAACATTCATGTGTTCCCTCAGAGGTACTGTAGCTGTGCCAGTCCAAAAACTTCTAAGAAAGATCAAGGAAGTATCACACTTTCTATGCTGACTTTGTCCGCAATTTTCATGCAGCACTACCTCTGTAATGCTGTCGCCATGAAAACATCCTGGAGGCTCAGCTGACTCAGATGCATGTGTCAAAGTAATGACTTTCAATCAGTTGCATACACTCACCTTTCCTGTCAGTTCACCACAGTGTTGTTGAGAAACACAGCAAGAAATAGACTTCAGAAATACTCCCATTGCCTTATAAGTGCACCTTCACATTGCAGTTTCAACAAAATTCTTAATTTGTAAATTTATTTGGTCATTTAAGACTGCATCAAATATACTGACAGCATTAGCAATTGTAACCACACCTGATCTTAGACTATTTTGGGCATTTCGTTTTTGTACCTGTGACGTCGAGTGGTAAGAAGTGTGCCGGTGTGCGTCTTCCCAGGTGCCAGCGAGGTTTTTCGGCGACTGGCGGTCCAGTAGTGGCCGACGTGGCAGTACTGCTGCTACTGTTGTTACTGCTCCAGCCTAGAGGGGGCCGGTCTGAGCTGCAGGGGGATGGAGACGGGGATGGAGATAGGTCGGTAACAGACCTCAGACCAAACACAGAGGAGGTGGTTTCATCTTCGTAGAGCTGCTTTGATGCTGGCTGCAAGAAGAAGCAGAAAGGGAAAACCGCTATGTCATCAAATAGTGATGCACAGTTTGATATACTGAAGTCGAGAATGGTTGAAAGGGTCTGATTTCCCCAGGAAGATATATATATAACCTTTTAGAAAGTACTGTCGAAAGTATTTTTACGTCTTGATTTCTTAGTTTTTTACATATTTGACACTTTAAAAAGCCATTTTACCCACTCTCTTTCTTATTTTTGAATCATGAACTTCTTTAGATGTTGTTCTGGGTTCATTTGTGACCTCCTGGATGAGTCGTCCATGTTCTTTTGGAGTGATTTTGGCAGAATTATCACTTATTTTTAGTTGGGTTATGTTTGTTTAGCATTAAAACATGCCATATAGGTGTTAAACCTTGGTTATTTGGATGGACATGTGCAGATGAAAGATCAGTATTTGATCAAAATTGTTCTGACAGCTGGAAAGAAAGCGATTGCAAGAATTGGTGTTCTATTATTTAGCTTCATGTGCAAACTAAATAAAAAGCTATTTAAAAAATAAAACATGCCACATAACATGGAAAAAAACAAAGAAATCAGAAAGGGGGCAAATACTCTTTTTTAGTACTGTAAATATAAATATGGAGCCGGCATATTTATTTATTTATCCATTTATTAACCACTTGTTACTGGTTCTCATAATCACCTTGATGAACAGTAGGGCTGTATCTACTGTGGAATTATGGGCTGAAAAAAATCGTATATTATATTACATACAGTACCAGTCAAAATGCTGGACATGTTCAAATTACATCACACTACCTTCGAACAGTTAGTCGCTATAAGCTGATGTAATGAAATAGATAAATGCAACTGTGAGTAGATGTCACATCATTTGGCAATAAGCTTACATCAGTCAACAATGCCAACATGTTCAGACACTATATTTGTGCATCCTTCATAAATGACCGTTAGCTTTTACATTTACACGTCCAGGAGTTAAAGTGAAATAGATATGTATTCATTTGGAGGTGTGAAATTAAAGTCTCATAAACTTGTTTTTACTCTGTTTGGTCGAACAACCTGACAACATGTTACTAGGCAGGTAGTGTAAAGTTGACCTGTTCATTACATGATGAACTTTGTATGAATCCCAGCTCAAAATAATCCTTATTTGTCACTTTATTTGTCACGAGGTGTGACTGGGTGTAGCTCTTCAGCTCATCTGTTGTTTTAGGCCAACTTTATTCTGATTGGTTGCCTCTGTTTAATGGAAGGCTTGAATACATGGCTAAATAATGGTTACTCATTTTCATACAAATTGAATGTTGGAGGCTAAAGGCTTTACTTTTTAATAAAAACAAAACAAAACGTGAGTGTTTCTCATGTAGAAAAAAAAATCATAGATTCTGCACTCAGTGAGATTATTTGAAAAATGTTTCAAGGCTACCTACAGAGTAAAAGAAAATCTAACATGCTGCTTGAAATCCAAATAATTTTAGTCAGTTTCTTTAGTGAAATCCAAAATATTGTCTTCCCCTTCAGTCATGGTAATGCATCCTGAGATCCAATGGTTCAAATCTAATTTCCTCACTACAAGATCTCCATTTCTCTCATATTGTACTACACTCTCAAACTCTTTAAAAGTTATTGTTCTCATTTTCTGCCCAAGCTGTTTTGAAAATTAGCCAATAAAGCCCTTTTCCCCTTTAAACTGCTGTTACTGGCTCAAACACACAAGAAAAACAAAATAACCTCAGAATTCAATTTGCAGTAAAAATCAATAGAACCAAAATCCTATAGGAGTCCAGACAGCCGGCGGAGGTCATCTACTCATCAACCTCCTCCAAAATTAAATGTTTTGTCCCCTTTAAGCAACTTCAATGCCTGTAAGAGGAAGGATCAGTAGGGTAGATAAGCAGACAGCAGGGTTACAAAACAGAGAACGAGAGAAAATGCTGTCTCATTTTCACCTGTCTCATAAAACTGAGAGAGCTAATGCAGAGGAGCGACAGAAGTGAATCTGAAGTGAGTTAGAAACATAAAAAAGAAAAACATTGATTTGACGTGATTAGCTGACAGGGATGGAAACTGACAGAGCAGCAGAGACACTGTTCGTTCTGTCCCTGATGGCAACAGGAAGGTGCAATCCCAGCTGTGAGGGAACGGGCATCTGTCAACTGTCTGCCATTAGATCTACAGTATCAGGCATCTCTGCCCTTAAGCAAGGCAATGAAACTGTCGAAGCTGCTGCAATGCAGGAAACACTCCAGTCTATCCTCCGCCTCGTGAGAGACGTAAAGCTATCTCGTGGGAATCTGCCATTCTCTAATTGAAATTAGCCCAAACAGAGAGAAAGGCATTAAGTTAAGAGCGCTCTTTAGCAGCTCGCTGAAGGAATATTGCGTCAGTCGGTGTGCAGGAAATGTGCAGCCATCTTGCAGTAAAATCACGGTGGGAGTTCAATGAGCTGGGGAAATAGACTGAGAAGTACTAATGGAAAAGGGAAAGAGTGAAAAGAGAGAGGCTCTATGTATAGCTGTAGCCTGTTTGACAAATTGTGATCATAGATTATCATTGAGACACCCTGAAGCAATTTAACATCTATGTTTGCATTCCTTTTCTCGCCTTCAAAAATCAGTCAGTAAGTCCTCAATGTGCAGGCGCCGGCTGACAAGAAAGCACTTACGTCACATGCTATTTTGATTTCTTAGCGAGTGCTAATGATACTTCCATCTGGAAGACACTAAATGGTTTGGCATTTGTTTGTAGAAACCTGCTGAGAGTGTGAAAAGGACGATGACTAATCCTGAGAAATCTGAATGAGGGGGCGGGATATACTGTGCAACAGTTCTCGGATAATTCGGCTTCATGGGAAAAAAATAAAGGGATGATGACAACAGCAGTGAAGCATTTTGTCACAACACAACTTTTAGCTGTAAAACCGTCTGATATGCCGAAGCAGTAATTTGTTGGAATAGTGCATTGTGTCGCCGATTTGCTGAATTAAGCTGTCCAACGGCCAATTAGAAGACATGCTCATTCCGAACTTCAAGTTACAATCATTAATAGAAAAGGATGGAGTCTTTATTATCAGTCCTCATTGAGCGGAGCAAATCTGCATCAGTGATCAGTCAAGTACAAACAACGCGCAGAAGTTCAAATAATACAGAGGCAATACACACACAAGCACGGACATGTAAATGTGAACAGAGACACAGCAATTAGAAGATGCCAAACGCAGACTGAGTTTCCATTTGGCATGTCATACTATAACAAAAAGAGAAATTAAAGACTTTTAGGAGCCTTAATGCCACTAATGGCTAAAACATAAAAACAGGATGGCAACCTATGTTCAACTAGGAAAAACTAGTAGTTGTTCAGGAACTGCATTGAATTTTTTGTTGCCAGTGAATGATTGCAAGCATTTGCGACAGTGGCTGTCAGCCCGTGGGCGCACCCTGATTCCAATCAGTCACAACCTTGGAAAGAGTTTCATCCCATCCAAAGGTGACGATACAACCAATCATTTGCCAGATAGTTAGGAGACCTGTTGTATACAGTATACTGTATACAACAGGTCGAAATATCAGCTACCAAGTTGCGTCAATGACTTGTGTGGACATTCAGGACAACTGTGTAGATCCATAAGAGAAATTCGGTCAACGTGACAAATTTTGTTGGACAAATCTATTCTATAAGAACGTCTTGCTGATACTATGTCTACTATGTCTTCTCTACAGCAAAGCTTCTGCATGAAGCTCAGTACAGGACTGGCCTATTGCTTCTTTAGCTAATAACGTTAATCATTTTATTACGCTACCATGTATCTTCCATCTAAGGCCCGCAGACTGTATAACAGATGGATATAGCTGCTGTGAACTATTAGTTTTTGAGGTCCTACTATGAAGAAGTTGTTATTTTTCTGTTTGAATGTTGAGGGTTCGGGATCATTTACCCACAAGTCTCTAAAAAACCAGGAGCTTCTTACAAGCAAAGGAATCACCCCTGCTGGTGAGAAGAAGACTGCTTTGGCTTCCCATTTCACATTCAGAAACTACAATCGTCATTTATACTGCCTTTGCTTGGGTCATTGGCCTTATTATGGATCTTACTCAGATAGGAACTGTCAAAATTTGACACTCCCTTAGCAGGACAATACTACAGAAGAACATGACAAAAAGGCTCCCAGTCTGATCAAGCATGCACAGATGTGCTGTCTGATGAATGGAGGCTCTATCCTGTAACCCAAAGGACATAAAGACTCCACTGCCAAAGTACTGGTGCAGGCTCAGAACACCACCAGAGGTGCCACGTCCATACCCCAGCAGCTAGCTGTTTTGGCAGCATGAAGAAAAACCTACACACACTTATGTAGGTGGTTTTAACGTTGTGGCTAATCTGCACATCTCAGATCTTGCACCACAAAGCTAACTCCCAGAGCAACAACAAAAGGTCCTGCATAAAAAGCACAACCCCAGAAAGAAAAAACAATAAACTAAATAAAAAGCTGTTGCTAGAAAAACGCTCACCATTTTCATATTTTGAAAAAGTCTTGATGATTACAATTTTATTTATAGCCGCACTCTCAAGGTCGATAAATCAAATTAAAATGATGATTCCAGTGAGCATGAAATGGCAAGATACACAAGATTTAATCAAAGGAATGGGCTTTTGTGGGATATTGTATCGAGGATGATCGAAAAATAATGAAATGGAGAAAAGAGATTTATACTGCCTATAATTTTATTGTAAAGGGGGAAGAGCCTTTAAGATGAGGCAGGTAACATAAAATGAATATCAAGCACTGATTGGAAACAATAAAGAAATAATAAAGAGTGCAAACAGGACCACAAAAGGGCGGATGGAGTCGGGTGGAGTAGGTTAGCAGGAGTTTAGCGGGAATGTGAAGTCTGGTGTCTTGCTGTTCTGAGAGAAAAATGAAGATGATAAGTGAAGTGGACACAGTGTATGTGTGTGTGTGTCTGTGTGTGTGCATTTAGCAGAAGCAGGATGAAGTCAGGTTTCACAGGTTTAAGAGGTGGGAAAAAGAGCGAGTGTAAAATAGGAAAGGTGGAGATTATTTATTGCGTTTGCTTGTTAAAGATGTGCAGCTTCAAATAGCTGCATATAAAATCTGAGCTTGGGTGTTTGTTCAGCAGAGAGGTGACATTTTGGTGTGACGGAGCCTCCTGATCAAATAAGATGGGTGTAAACATGAGCCTGCATGCGTGCGTCTGTGTGTGTTTACCAGAAAGATGAAGTCGGGCCTCTTGTTGTTGAGGGAGATGGGCGATCGGCTGAGGGAGGTGGACGTGTCGTCGGAGCTCTGTGAGGACGGATGCCGGAAAGTCTGACCGGTCAGCTTGGTGTCGTACAACTGCTCCTCAAACTCTGAAAACACAGAAGAGCAAAAATAACAAAAAGATATAAATGCATGCATAAACTTGCTTTCTGCTGCATGCATGCATGCAACTAAACTAAATCTTATTTGCATGGTTGAAAGTGGAGATCAGGAACGGCTGCTGCTTTGCATCAACCTGCAATCTCCCTCCTGTGACTCCTGGTTCAACTTGTGCCTTAAATGACTCCTTCAGTTTGTATTTAATCCTCCCAAGGGCTCCATCCCTTCCTCTTCTTTCATTTATTCCTTCTCCAAAACTCTCTTTCTTTGTGTTACACGCACTCTCTCGCAGTCTACCTCCAAATATCAGACTGATTCTCCCTCTCCGGCAGCTCCCTCAGGCCATTGTAAACAGATTCCTAAC
>NW_005187693.1:266279-277272 GCF_000239375.1 Pundamilia nyererei | reverse complement strand
ACACACACACACACACACACACACACACACACACACACACACACAGACACGCTCCCCCTTTCAGCCATTCCTTTACCCCAAAACACACTCCCCATGTTTCACTCAGCTCTCTAACACACACACAGACACACACCCCCACAGACACTGAGCAGCTTTAGAGAAACAGCAGTGTCAGTGAGGTGAAAAAAGCTTGGAGTTGAACTTCCCGGAACAATATGGATTCCTTCCTGGTGATGTATGGTTGCCTAGCAATATAAGGAAGCAGATGACAACAAGCTAGAAAGAATAAATGGTGAAATATTTGTCTCAAGAATGAATGTTGTGTATAAGATAAATAAACTAAGGTTTAAATTGGGAGAAACAAAGTTGTTTTCAGGATTTCAGGCTCTTTATGAAAGATGTTAGCCTCAGTTACGAAGATCAAAAGGCCGGTCATTCATCTCTGATCGCGAGGGCAAAGTGTGTATCCCCGGTTGATGACTTCTCCAAAACGTCACCTTTAAAGCAATAGCTGTGCATTACCAGCATATTTCAAAAGTCTGAACTTTTGCACTGTGGTGAATGATCACTTCTTCCAGTTTACATTGTGCATTTAGAAACGACGTGTTTAGAAACCACAGCAACTGCTGGGGCGCATAGTGTGTAAAAGTCACCAACACTCTCCTCACTCCGTAACTGCAGAGCTCCTCTGCCATTAACATCTGCACAAAATCTGCACCAGGAGCTTGATGGCATTGATTTCCATGGCCAAGTAGCTCCAGTAGGTGCAACATGTAGGAAGATCAGTCTACTCATTTGTGCTGAGTAATAACAAAAACTAAGCACAAACTTCTTGTATATTTTGTATGATTCAATACAAATTAGCCAGTAAAATGTACAGTTGTAATCAAAGAACAATAAAAGCTATGAAGGCCTGAACTATTGTTTGTTTCAGCCTATAAATGTTAATTTCTACTGTAAAGTTGGACATTTTTTCTTCTAAGAAGCACAAATTATGTCTTGGCTCAACCCCTAAAGTCTAAACTTTCATCCGTCAGCTCAGTGTCTTGAATTTGAAGGCTCACAACTTTTAGTTTCCGTTCCACTCTCATCAGCACTTCCAATTGCAAAAGGCAGCTGTTTCCCAGCACCAAACAGCAGACAAATTAGCATCTAATTAGCAAAGTATTTAACAAGACTAATACCACTGTATAAGAAAATAGAAGGAATTGAGGCTTTTTAAATTATCATTGTTTGTGTGGAATATCCTGAGTGTCCTCAGGCTGCTTATCTACCTCCATCTAAATAGTCTTCCATATGGTAAAGTAGTAGACCTTGCAGGGTGATGGGATCTGTTTTTATGACTTTCTAATGGCTGCTGCACAACTTTCATGCCTGGTAAACTCATTTAAACACGCGAGCGGTTCACCGTAAAGTTTAGCAGGTGTCAGATTTAAGTGAGCGCCGCAACGTGGGAGTGTTTGGAGTCGGGAATATAGAGTTGTGAATAGAAATTAATATACAGCAGCACAACCACAAAACACAAGAAAGATAATGATGTGTTTTTGTGCGAGGGTAGGCAGTCCACCCACAGATTTAGTGCAGTTTTTTTTAATGGCATTTGGGATCATTGATGTTGACATCTTCCTTCTGCTGGAATAAAAAGTGCCAGCAGCAGAAAACTGTGTATGATCTCACTTATTCTAAGTGCAATTATGGCTCTAAACATCAGAGGAAACGGGACACACACACACACACACACACAGCAAACATTTATAACCTTCAGCGTGGATTAAGATGATGCAGTAATGTATGTCAGCTGTCATTTTAAGCTCAGATAAAGGAGTACTTTGAAAGTTACTCTGATGAGTTTGAAGGGCTTTATAAACTCAAAGATAGTAGATATTATTTCAACTGAAGTGAAACCATCACAATGAAAAACTGCAGAAACAAGGCTTCTACGAGATCAGACTCATGAGTGTGACACTGAACACATTTTCCAACATATGCTGTCAATTATTCTCTTTTATCGTACGCGGGAAATCTTTCAAAAGGGAAGCAATTGGGAAAAATGAGAGACTGGAGAACTAAGAAGAGAGAAAAGAGAACAGGAAAATGCTCAGGAATGATAAAAGCTGCTTAGGTGGCTGAGAAGCTGGAGAGTTGTATGTATGTGGTTGCAAATTCTTTTCTGTTTAAGTAAAGTTGAAAAAAACACGGGATCCGATTAAACAACCTGCCTTCTCTCAGCCCGAGGCTAGCATTCCTGCCCAGACTGACCAACTTAATCTGGTTGGTATTAATGCTCCTATGTGGTCTGTCTCATTAATCCCAATAAGCATCATGCGCACACTTGCTATCTCAAAAGCAATTTGAGAAACATTACTACTACATGACTCCTATTAATTTCTGTGCTGCTGTTGCAAAAATGTCCCATTTTTTTAAACAGGTGCACTTAAATGTCCCTGTCTCTGCTACATACGTGTTTTTTTTTTAATCCAGCTCTCTCATTTTTTTTGCATTATAGCGTCTATTGAGACAATAATAAACATAGGAAACAACAATAAACACAGAAACTGACTATCACTATCAGCACTTGTGATCCCACTGGTGATGTCACTGCACATATCCCAGATTGCCACCATTACATTACTACTGTTATGTATGTAATGTAACGTTGTATTGGTTTTATTGCCCGTGGCATCCTGCAGTTAGAGACTAGTTAAAGAGGGACCTCTGAAAAATGTCACACACAGTTTGTTACCTTTGCCAAAGATCTTGTAGCTGCTGTGATGAACCGATAGAGAGGAACAGACAAAACCTGACTTTTGCTCATTGCATCATTCACAGAACCTGCGGCTCATGACGCTGTAATAAAAAAATAATGAGCCAAGTCATTTTCACACAGTTTTTCATTTTTTTATCGACTCCTGGTGATCCTAGAAATAGGACAGGATTCCTCTACAGAGATTTACAGATGTGGGTAAAAGGGGAGACGATGTGCTGCAGATGATGCTCCACAGGAAAGCAGACAAAGTCATCAAAGCAGACCTTTTTCTTAAGAATCTGCTGTAGTGGAATATTTATTCATTCTTTCTCTAAACTGAAAGCATTTTGATATTATTTGATATTATTATATTGAAATATGAGGGAGCCTCCTGCTGGCAGATGCATGCATCCCAGCAATGGTGAAACTCGTCACATAGAGAGGATTTATCAGAACCTCTTGACAGCAAATATAGGGAATTGTAACATTCATAATATACATATCAGAACTTTTTGTTTGACATAAATGCTAATGATGTCTTGATAAATTGGCCTGTTCGCTGGATTTGCTAATTCCTCTGAAAGCTATTAGACGCTTCACTTTGTAAGTGCTTGCTTTTGCAGTTTGTTTTCATATAGAGGCCTATTACAAACCCCGGCACTCATGATAGAAAACTGTCGATTTTGCAGTGTTAAAAATAATTGATTCAAAATCGCCCGGCTGCTGCATGCAAAAACAGCAGGATCAGCTGGTTAGTAAACAGCGAGCAGAAGCCAAAACTTATCCAGCTGCAGTGGCCCAACGAAGTGAGGTGTCAGCAAGAGTCCGAAGATACAGAGTGATAAAGCAGAGTAAAAGGGAGAGAAGGAAGAGCTGCAGGGAAGGAGAAGCAGATAACAGAGGAAGAAAAGGATACGAGATAAGATAGGCAAGGAAGCAGGGAAGGAAAATGAGGGGAAAAGAAGCAGAGGTAACTTTTTAAGAGATAGAACAAAAAAGGGGGGAAGTGAAGGTGAAAAGAACCGAGAAGAGAAAGTATAGATATGAGAGAATAAAATGAGAAAGCATTGAGAAGGAGGACAATGCAGGAAGCAGTAAATAGTTCAGGAAGAACTATATGTCAAACAACAGAGGAGGAGAAGCAGAAAAAGATGTAGGGGGTGGCAGAAAAAGAAGGTAAAAGGTGTGTAGTCGAGACAGTGGAAGGAGACGTGATTGAGAAATGGCACAATGCTGAAAATCAGAGACCGAAAAAGACGAAGTAGGTGGAGAAAAAGAACAGAGTGGAAGAAGAGGAGGAAGGGAATTCACACCAATGAGGCCCAATCTGTCAAAACTAACAGCCTTAACAGGGAGGGAGAAAGATGCTGGCAGAGTTGAGCCAGTACCGAAGGGTGGGAGATTGAAAGATAAAAATAGGATCCGGCATCCTTCTGATTTATCTAACATCCAAATCCATTTAGGTTTAACTTGTTCCTGCAGAACAAATAGACGATATGGCTTCCTGACCTTTTAACTTAGTGTAATTTATATACTGACTGGGCACTTTGTTATGTGCATCTGTTCAACTGCTCATTAATGCAAACATAATCAGCCAATCACATGTCAGAAACTTGATGCAGTTGGACATGTAGACAAACTGAGCATCAGAATGGAGAACTGTGGCATGGAGACAGGCAGGTCTGAGTATTTCAAAAACTGATGTTCTACTGGAATTTTTCTCCACAACCATCTCTAGTTTCAGAGAATTTAAAGAGAGTTTAGGGAGAATGGAAATAACAACTCATTACAATCAAGGTATGCAGAAGAGCATCTCTGAATCTGAAGCAGACGGGCTACAGCAGCAGAAGACCACACATAGTGCCTTTCTTGTCAGCTAAGAACAGGTGACTGAAGCTACAATTCACACAAGCGCCACAAAAACTGGACAAGAGATGGCCCAGTCTAATGAGTTTCAATTTCTGCTGCAACTTTCAGATGGCAGGGTCAGAATTTGTGACAAGCAACTTGAAAACATGGATCCATCCTGCCTTGTTTCAGGTTTTCAGGATGTTGGTGATTCAATGGTGTGGAGGATAACTACTCACACTTGGGCCCCTTAGTATCAATAGTGCATCATTTAAAACTCACAGCCTACCTAAGTATTGCTGCTGACCATGCCTATTGTTTATGACTACAGCGTACCCATCTTCCAATTGTTTCCAGTATGTTTTAGTTTTACTTTGGTCTTTGCTTTATTTTCCAAACTTAGAGGTGTGTTTCCAACCAATCTGCCCAACTGGCACCAGTTTCTGGCCATTGTGGAGAGCTTATGACAATATCCTCAAAATCTCTGCAAGCTAACTTGGTAAATCACAGATTAAATAAGTGAAATCCTAGTATTTTATCTCAGTGTTATTTATTAGCACTAATTAGCAGGTATCAATCGGTAGGACACATTTATATATTTCGTAGCTTCCTAACTAAGCTCGCTGACATTAACATTACCATTTAACAGTTTACTCCTCTTCACCAAACCGTCTGGTTCCAAAAAACCCAAGATACATCAAAGAAATATGATCACAAAGATAAAATAAAAATAAACTAAACTACATTTCTTTGAATATCACCAAGAGTTTACATGCAGAATAAGATTGATTACCTTGCAAACTTCCTTAAACCTACACCATCACTTTCATTTGTGTAACGCTTGAATGGAAAACCTTTGCTTCTAACAATATTCTCCCAAGCAGCATTGGAACTTTTACTCACTTTAAGGCTGACACTTTCTCCAGCACTTTCCACTGTACCTTTTAAATGACCTCACTAGTAGCAACATAGAAATCAAGTAAACATTAAGAGTTTGAAAACTGACCGAGAGAGGTCAAATCCAAAAGGCAGAAGCACTAAAACAGAAGAGGAGGGAAGTTAAACAGCTGCTGTATATCCATGCTTCAGATAGCAGCCGGGCTCCGCTGCAACGACTGCAGCTCGGATACATGACTGCAGGGAACTGTGGTGGGAAAACGAGGGAGGGGGAGGAGGGATGCTATTGGCGTTTGGGGTGCAAAGGTATGCTGGTCACTCCCACTCTTGCAAAAACACACAGAGAGTGGTTAAGAGCGTCTTACCCCACCCCCTTCCTCTGTCCAGACAAGCAGGCCATGCACTCATGCATCACTAACTTGTACATTGTGTGTGTTTGCATGTGTGTGTGTGTGTGTGTGTGTGTGTGTGTGTGTGTGTGTGTGTGTGTGTGAGAGAAAGAGTATCTTTCAGGCAGGTGCCTATAAGTATCTTCTACGAGCGTACAAATGAATCCTCCTCTTGTATGTGTTAACCTGGGGATTATTCGCACAAATCACCATTTAAGCTTTATTGATCATATTAAAACGCCTACATGCACAAATCTGCATCTTTGTGTGTTTGCGTACAGTGCACCCATTCACAGATAAACCCAACCATCCTCGACAATATGCACCCTGGTCGTGTCAAATTTGGGTCACCCTTTCTTCTCCCCTCTAGGAAGATGAAGGGGTGGTGGGGCGGGGGACAGAAATTAACAATACGCCTCTTTGAGCATAGCCCGAGTACATGTTTGTCTGTGTACACAGACAAATATGTGTACGTGTGTGTGTGTGCGTGTGTGGTTGCATGTACACATATTCATGTCATGTCTCTGTCCTTGTGATTTAGCATGGAGAATTGATCAGTCCATTACAGAGAAAGGTCTGCTGCCCCGACAATGAAAGAGGACGGTGGTGACCTAGAAGGACACACTTGGCGGTTAGCGGCCTGGTTTACTTTGATCACGAGAAACCGCAACTAGGGTCCTGATCCAATTATCAGGCCCCTCTTTATCCAGGGACACATTTTGGCTTCATTTCCTGTCATGTATGTTTATATAAGTGAAATAAATGGACGACTAGCTGATGCTTTTTTTTTAAATAGGAAAAGAGTGCCCACCAGGAAGGCAAGTCCTAACTGGTAAAACGCTCCCATCTTGAAATTGTTGGTTAGGTCGGTCTTTTCATTACCTTCAGTTTAAGACAACATTACAAGTGTATTAAACAAACCATCTACCCGGTCTGAGAAGTTTAATAGGTGGCTGAGGCTGTGCAATCCACTCTCGGATCTACTCTTTTCCACTGAGCTCTCCAAGCTCGGGCAACTGCAGATATCTCTCAGGAACCACTAAACACTATGTCTTGATGTTGCCTCCTAATTATGTTAGATAAGAGGGTGACACAAAGCTATTTTATCCATCCTTTTATCCACTCTTGATTTATTTTTCCATTCTTATCTGTTATAAACGTGCCAATGAGAAAACCTGCATGTTACCATGTAGTGCAACAAGGCCGATTCACATTGCTGTTATCTTTCAATGTGTTTGGCTTTTTTAGGCCTCCTCTTTCTGCGTCCCCTCGTCTCTATCTGTCCAAGTTAATTTTCTAAATTAATTTTCAGAACACTGCGGATTTCTGTTGTAATTTTTAAAAAGACATTTTTATAACAGATGACTGAGCTGTTAAGGCTCCTCTTTCTTCTTCTCGTTTTTTGTAACTGAAATTCAGGAAAGAGAAAAGACTTCAGAACTGATTGAGTCTATATATAAACTGACAGTGCTGTTAAAAACTATGTTAGAAGAATACTACTGCAATAGCACGGTGGACAGTTATAGCCTTTATATGCATTATTCTTGTGCTAATAATATTCTGAGCTTACAGTGAATGTTACTACCGAGCAGACCAATCACAGTTGTGTTGGTCTGGATTGCTGTAACATGTAGTTATTTTTTAAATCAAGCTTTACAGAAAGGCCTTAACTGTTTGGAGTTTCACAACTGTTAATTTAGTCCCAGTCTTTTCTTCCTCTGAAGCAGTGATTTAAAATTTTAAGTTCATTAACATAAGTGTAATTGGCAACAGTTATTAGTGATGTAGACTCTGAAGACACCACTTGCACTGATTAGATGATGTTCTGGAGTTGTCTGGAATAAATTCTCCTCATTATTAGCCTCTATGAAAATTAGGTTTGCCCACTCTGGGTTGGGAGGAGTTGTTGCCCCAAGTGGAGGGGTATCTATGTCATGAGTAAGGGAAGGAAAGAGCAAGAGTAGGTTGGTTGTGACAGAAAGAATGAGACTGTGAATGTAAGGTTCCTGGAAAGGGGCTCAGAGTAGAGCTGAGGCTCTTGAGGCGTTTCGAGCGAGACAAACAGGTAAAACTACAGGGATGCATTGACGTCCCACCAGAACAGTGAAAGGGGGTGATTGGCTAGATAAAAGTGTGGGTGCCTCTGTTTAGACTGCTGTGCACATCAGTATCACAAAATGTATGGATGGAAAGTAAAACAACTTTTTGTTAAATGCTACTTTGAAACAAACACCCTGTTACCCTGCTGCCTTACCAGAATAGTAAATCCTACACTACAATCTGATATAAGCTGCTTGTTTAGAATTTATCTCTGGTCTAAAGGGGTCCTAAATCCAATGAGTCTGTCTGCAAAATTCATGCCAGAAGCTTGAATCAGCAAAGCCCAAGGATAGTGTGTCTGTTTAATGCAACTTGGAGAGAAGCCCTGAAGAATGGCAGGCCAGACTGCATAGAGTACACCTGAGCTTAAACTGTTCAGCAGCTGTCAAGTCTAGCCAAACTGACAACCTTGAGATTCAGCCGAGTTTTCAGTATAATATAGATTAAAATCAACTTCTCCAAGCGTGCTGAGAATAAGCATCCATATTTACAGCACTCTGGGAAATTAGCTGTTCCATGCCATATTATATTCTTCTCTGGCCAAAGGGCAGCTGTGTGCTAAGTGCTTTCTTCAAGGACACTCTGACCCTCTCACAGCAATTATCAGGATTCGGAGGCCTCTAGAAATGTAAAACTTTTCAGTCACAAGTCTGTTCCTCTTACTTCCTACCTGCTGCCACATAGGCCCGGTGCTTGATCACAAACAGGTTTATTTACAGTTTGGGCAGGTTGGCTTGAATATAAATGCCACCAAATCGCAGCATTTAAGCGCGTCACGCTTCAGCCTGTATTTGGAAAAATTCTCTGAGAAGCCCTGAGGAAAGAAACAAGACGGGTGAGTTTGTCTTGCCTGATTCACAGCGATGTCACTCTAAAGAAACGCTTTATGGAAAGAGGATTGAAAAAGACAAAAAAAAAAATGGACCAAAATGACTCTTTTACTGAAGAGGAAGGCAATACTTTGTGGTTCAGAAGCAAACAGAGCACCCGATTATAAAGGTCATTCAGTAATAAAAGTTCAAACAATCTATAAATCCCCTAAAAACTATTCTTTTCACTGTCAAAGGTACAGCTGCAGGCTGGATTTCACAAGAACTCGTTTGAGCTCTCCATTCAAGAGCCAATTCTGGCCTAAATGCTAAATGCCCGCTTTAATCTCATGGTACATTAACAAAGCATTTGCATAATAGCACAAAAGGCATTTACGTTGACACGTACAGTATGTAAAATTAACTGGGACTCAGAGTCTCTGTCAATTTGAACAAAATAAAGCCTAGCAAGTTGGTTTAGTTCATAATCTTCCCTAGGCTATAACAAGTAGCTCAAACTTTATTGGACTTGGTGTCACTTTTTAAAAATAGGGAATGTCACATCTGAAAATAAGAAAAGCTGGAGTGTTTCTCCTCCATCAGGACTTGATCGATGCTGCACCTGTCCAGTAATGTGTATTGACTGGAGTGAAACCTTATCAGCTCGTGTAGATCACAGCTAGCATTGACCAGGGCCTTCTCTGACACAGTTAAAGGGCATCTGCGACATTTTACAGTCAGGTTAGCATGGACAAAAAAACTTTATCTACTTTTTTGAATCCCAGCCTGCATTCACACTGACAGAAAGAGGCTACGATGACATTTTGAAGTTCAGTTTTGTTGTTTCACGTCACTTAGTATTGTCCCTATTGTTGGGATCTGGAGGCCTCTACAGAGTTCAAGCTTTTCAGGGAAAGGTTGTAACAATGGCACTTTAAGCACAAAGCTGAAGAGATATGGTAAGAAAGAAATGTGTGTTTGCCGATTTGGAGATAAACGTAAAAAAAAGGCACTAAAAAATAAAATTAATAGGTGAACAATAAGGATAGTCTTTTTACGGCCTTGAGTTTTAAATAATAGTAGCAAAAAAAGAGCAGAAAGTTATGTTGTAATGCTACCATCACCACAGCTGCTTTTAAAAAGCTGAATGGAAGCATATTTTGGGAGAACTTAAACTTATTCTTCTTAGAAAGTCTGCTTCTAGTGTTTGTGTCCACAGTTTGTGGACGGATTTATCCTGTCTTAACAAGACAGAGGTTTATAATGAGAAGGCTTTAGTGTGGAAGAAATTGCTGGGCGAAGGCATGATCATAGCCATCTAGCACTTTTGGGATGACCTGAAATGCTGATGAACCCAACAACCAGTGAGGCTACATTCACTGAAAACCTTGGTGGTCAATTCAGATTTACTGTTTAGGGGCCAGTTGCACCAACAGGACACACACCCAGTTTTCATCTAACTGACTTGGCATTCTATGTCCACCCTCATAGTTACAGCCTTTGCACCATCCAAGCGTAAGCTGTTGTCTCATGTGACTCGGACTTTGTATACACCCACAGACAGTATCAAAAGAGGAACATAGCTACTGTGATGTCACCTGCTGGTTTTGGACTCTTCCAAGTTAGCATTTTGGGCACCATATGTTAGTGTTTTTGGAGCTAATGTATCAGCTAACGAGCTGCACCAATAAACTGAACAGGTGCAGGGTACAAACACAGATGTTAGCTTATTAGACTTTCCATAGGGAAGTACAAACGTCTTGGACAGTCTGTACCATACATCAAGTCAATGGATTAAAAGTGTTCTAAAAGACCCGATTGGGAAACACACAGATAGTAGAGGTTCAGTTTAATGACTCTAATTAGCAAAGCTGAAGCTTAGCAAACTGTTACCAGTTGTGTCAATCAATGAAGCCATGCCCTTAATTTTCTTAACATGATAATCTGTGGCTACTGACTCCCTTCTGGAGCTAGCCCTCACGTGGCCACTAGAACAACTGCAGTTGCCACTTTCACACTAGCAATATTTTTTAGGCTGCCCCTTTGCCCGACCACACAATCCATCAGTTGGTCAACACTGTTATCTTTATGTCAACCAGCAGGAGAAGCAGCATGGCACAATCCTGTATAGTGATTTTTATTTATGTACTTTGTGGGTAAAAGGATACTGCCAGAATTTTAAAGAAATGTATTTATTTATTTTT